>NC_043755.1:22745598-23045598 GCF_902148845.1 Salarias fasciatus
GTGTCATCTGCCTGAAGATCTTCTCCGTCCTTTTCTCGGGCGTCGACTCGTCTTCAGGCATCTTCATCACAGAGGAAACCATCTTATATATCGCCTGAACAGAGACACACACACACGGTGGGATGTAATCAGCAAAAACTCTTCACTTCAGATTATAAATCACAGGTTTTCCTGGTTCGGCTGCTCATGTTGAGGTTTCATTTCATGAAGACCGAGCCTGCTGGTCCTTCCACAGGCAGGAGGCGGTTTGAACATGTGAGCACGAGGGCCGGCGGCGATCACACTGCGGCATGGCGGCAGAGCCCGAGGCGGCTGCAGGTAATACCAGGACTGAATCCGTGATCGTTCAAACCCACCCGGGGGATTTAGCGGCTGCTCTAATCCAGGTTAACGCAGTGGAACGAGATTAAATTTATGAAGCCAAAAAAAAAAAAATTACAAGCAGCCAGCGGGAAGTGAAATGAGGTGGAGCTGGTACTCTGCTCAGCAGGAGCCTCGTCCGCTCTGCTCTCAGCACCTTTCACTCTAACGATCCCAAAGAAAGGTCTGGTCGATGGAGGCCGGCGCTCTGAGAAGTGAGCAGCAGAAGAAGGTAAAGGACGGACTCCTTAAAGGTCACAGAAGGTCATTTACAAGATTTATTTGAAATGGATGTACTGCTTTCAGGAAGTCAACTCAATACACACAATATATTACTGTTTCGGTTGTAGATCAGTCCAGAACATCGACACCACAGAAGAGTGTCTGTAATATTTTCAAGCTTCAAATGAAGAATTTAATCCTCATAATTCACCTGGACTCCACAGGGATGAAAGAACAATGAAGTCCCAGTGACGGGATAATTACGGTAGCTTTCTCTCATATTTCTTTTCTTTGAGCCAATTACGAGCTCTACCCCTAATTCTGCGATTAATCACAATTTTCAAAAATTAACAGTTGACAGTGTTCCATTAATAAATTGTGATGAATACGATTAAAACTGACAGGACTGAACTTTATAGAAAAAAATCCTTGTTGATAAGCTTTAAATGCAGAGTAGAATTCATATTTATCATTAATGGTGTGCTGCGTTTCAGAACTGAACTGTAGAAGAGAACGTAGAGAAAGAAATGCAGTGAGAACAAATTAAAGTAAGAAAATAGTGAAATCGCTTTTAAAATTGCTTTGGTGACATTGCAAACTGTTCCAGCGGAGCTCACACTGGGAGCTGGAAGGTTGTGCTTTTGCTGTTTTTTCGCTGTGAAATGGCTGCTTCATGCCTACAACCGAGACAGTTAAACGCAACAGATGCAGATCCAGTTAAAAAAAATTAAAAAATCTTTTTTATCTGAAGCTGAAGAAGTTTGACACTGAGCTAAAAGAGTGTGTTTGTCACGGGAAAAGCCTGCTGCAGGTGGAAAAGCAGCGAGAGAGGAAAGCTGCAGTGGAGTTCAGAGCTGCCTGTCTTACTTCCACTGTCTGACGGGGGGAAATACGCCAATCCAGACATTCTGATGATAAATATCCACATGTAAATATTATTTTTGCAGATAAGTTGTCACTTGACCGCATGCCACTGGCTCTGCTGCCTCCTGGCTGCTGATTGGCACTGATAACAGGCAGAACGCTGTCACCTCATCAAACCAAATGATCAGAGTTTGAGTCTGTTAACATCTCTGACTTCTTAAATTACTTTATTGCATCGTTGGATGATCGCACAGTTTCGAAAAGCATAAAAAGAGGCATCGGATGCTTTATTCTAATATAATAAGTCTTCTAGAATTAATTAAAAAACATACGTGTTGCTACAGTTCAAAATATATCAGGGAATAGTCAATCAAAATTATCAAAGTGAAATCATTCTGTGATCAGCAGGTTATTGCTATACACAGATCTATGTCATATATACATATTATCTGATAATACATTTCCTATAACATAACACGTATGTACACATTATCTATCTCATGTATTGTATTTAACAACTGATATTGGTGTTGTCAAGACATTTATTCCAGTTGCCAAATTCAGCTCCAAGTCATCTGGAGTGGACTGGACTGGTACAGCAGAGCCAAAGTAATCTTTAAAATTAGATTTATATTTAAAGCAACACTAAGGAACTTTCAGTTTTCGTTGATTTTGGCGGCCAGTGGACAAAGCGGTAGTGTTTTGCCTGAACGAATACTACAGTTCCCATGAGGACTAGCGCGTGGCGTGGTAAAATGCTGCTCCCGGTGGCGTGCTGTCGGACTGAACTCGCCTACATTTGTTTCCAGTGGCTGTGTGAAGGACGGATAGCGACGAGGTAATGAATCTAATGATGGCTAAACAATGTTATATCATGATGTGACGCATGCCGTAAAGCAGTCCGCACATGTGGAGTTTTTTAGTGTGCAGGGTTCCTACCACCCTCCTCACAGCTGTTTAGTCCGAGTGAAAGCAATACTGACGCCCTCAGCCGTGACAGAGGGTCATTCAACTAGTTGTAAGTCGAGTATCATCACAAAAGATATTAAAATGTTTTATTAAGGTTGAAAAGTTCCTGAGTGTCGGTTTAAAAATTCAAACCTGGGTTCTTCTGTTTGACACGCCTGGTTTATACTGCACGTATTCTCATTTATAAAAATCTAAGTGATGATTTGCAACACCTTGAATTTCCCACACGGGAAACTGAAATCCTCTGTGGCTCTGATACAGAGGTGAAGAAGAAATGAAAAGCTGACAGATTAAGAATCAAATATACGTTTTTGAGAGATTTCTATCAAGTCTGACTGAGTTCGACCAAAAACAGGCGTGAACGGGTTTGAGAGGAAGCCGTCGTGGACTGGTGCTGAAAGTGATGTTTGCTCTTTGGATCTGGTGAAAAGACGCTGAGCTCAGACTGGACTCGGAGTCGGACTCAGGCTGTTGCTTCTGGCTTCACGGTGAAGTTTCAGCCCCGAGCCAGACTGAAGTAAATCCCCTCACTCAGCTTTGCTGGTTTGTGTGTTTTGTGCTCTTCGCCCGCCTCCCTCTGCTCGAGACGCCTCGCAGGAAAACTTTCCTCAAACTCGCAGACCCTTCATTTCCCAGCACCCGAGACCCACATCTGAGACAGGCGGAGGTGGAGGTGGTGTGAGAGGCAAGGTGAATCAGGACTCTCACACTTGTGTGAGCAGAAGCATCTGATCCGTTTGCAGTGGCAGCTTCCCGCCTCGGCCACAGCCGAGCTCCACTCCTCCACCCGCGTCCTCTCCCAGCCCTTCTCGCCCGAACGCCGCTCTGAGCTCTCCGCACCGCCACCGCTCGCGCCGAGTTTTACATGAGAAGCAGGAGGAGGGCGGATGAGTGTCATCTCCCTCGCTGGGCTCAGATTTTGGCTCGGCTCCCATCCATCCCGTTCAATTAACTCCCACAGCAAGGCCCCATCAGGAGCATCAGCGGCGCTTACACACTCCCGGCAATTTCACGAAAAAAAAACAAAAAACAAAACACCTAAACATTGTTTCAAACGTGCATTAGTTTTGTGTTGGCCGTTCTTTCCTCAGGCAGGTTTTGCAGTTTAATTATTCACTTAGGTTTCATTATGTTGACTAAAATGGTCACATTTTTCACATTCTTCACCGTTATCACATCATTGGTTGCTCTCGCACCTCGGCCAACACAGCTGCCAATGGCTACTTTGCAAATTTGGTGTTTCACCGCGAGGAGAGAGAAAAATACAGTTTTTATTTACTGAGCTCCAAATTTAGAAAAATGCAATCATGATTTCCAAAGACTGAGAGAAAATACACAGAGATCACTGTGTAAAAAACTGGTTTAATCAAGAGGTATATGATATTTAGGAAAATTAACTGATCACCACTGTGATGGACAGCTGTCATCAAGATACAATTATTGGTTTCAAGGGCAGCAGAAACGAAAGCAGACTTCACCAGATGACAGTGTGGAGATTATGTGAGACAACATGGAGGTAATTTCCTAAATCCGTATGCAGATTTGAAGTAACGAGATTCTGAGAAAGCGGCGTGAGAGCAGCCGTTAAAGCTGCCAGCAGCTCCAGCCGCGGCCGCCGAGGCTAAAAGGGGCTGATTGATGTTACATCAGCCGTGGCCGGGCGCCAGCGGCAGGGCTCTGGGGGCCGGGCGCCAGCGGCAGGGCTCTGGGGGCCGGGCGCCGGGCACCGGCCCGCTGGTGTGACGGCTCGGGGGATTTCTGATTTCAGGGAGGGAGTCGTCATCGTCCTCCAAACAAACGCTCCAAAAATAAGAAGGCTTCAGATCTATTGATCCTAAAAAGAGAAGGACTGAGGAGGTGATCCCTCAGGCCCAGAGACCGTCAGCTGTACACAGATTAATCTGCATTTGGATAAAGAGATCTGAGGGAGGACGGCTGGATTTCTATGCTCAACCTTCCCGGGTCACAGGCCACAGAAACAGGATGGATTTAGTTCTCATGAGAGCCACCTGCCAAATCCGTCCTCTGAAACTCTGACACTGATCACAGGGAGCTGCAGGATTCACTCACCTCACCCTCATTCAAGGCTTCCTTCAACTGAGAAAAGTATCAGACCAACGCAGCAGCGTTGTTTTTTTAGCCATTGTCAGGCAGCGGCTGATAATTAGCCGGCAGCTGCATGCGCTCGCACGCATCCCTCCGACACTCCGCTCCTCCGAGGCCCGCCGGGCTCGGCACGCCGGCGTCTGACTCATCGCTTTCTTCTCCTCTGTCCCTGCGAACGGGGCCACCTCTTAATGAAAGGTGGGCAGGAGGCTTCTGCTGTCGGAGGCCGGAGTCTGAATCACGGGGAGGCTCGTTTCTCCTTGAAGTGACGACAGGAGGGCAACACCAGACGCTGTCTTCACCGGCTCTGCGCACGCAGCAGTATTGATTCCGAGGATGCTGTTGGAATTCTAAAGTGAAATGTAAATCCATCGTGTGAAAGTATGAAACAAATCCCACGTGCGTTTTGTGAGCAAGTATGAAATTGAGACCTGCTGAACTAAATTGATTACAATCAGGCAATTACCTCCTCTGCCTGCAGCTGTGTGACTCATACGTTATTGTAGCGTATTTTAATCCATGAAATTGCGATGCTCGATGGCGTCCACACAAAGCAAAGTTAGCAGCGAGCAGAGAGGCTGTGGAGGAGCCAGGTGTGTGTGAAAACAGAGCAGAGACTCACAGGTCAGAGAGAAAATAAATAATGCACTGAACTGGATTACAGTTCAAACTTTTAGATTGGAGGCCAAAAGGGCTAAATGAAGCATTCGATGATAGAGAAACACACATCCAGTGTGTCTTTTAGTTTCTCCTCAAAATAGGAAATGTCTGTCCTCCTCATCCGTCCTGCTCTCCCTTCCTCCTCTATACGTCTTCCTGTCCCGAGGCGGACTTCCTGCAGGGAGAACCACTCAGAGGTGATGAGATCTGGTCGATCAGCCAGAAACACACATGAGCCGAAACGAAACTGGCTGCGGTTAAATAAATAAGAGAAGAAAATGAGGGGAAACACACACACACACACACACACAGCCGAGTGTGTGTGAGCAGATAATTGTCAGTTTACACGCGTAGCCTTTGTGCAGGAAATGCCACCCACTCCCTTCACTTCTCTCTGATGTCTTTCTAAAGGTGAGCTCTGCCTCTGTGCAAATCTCAGACATCAAATGCTGAATGTTTTGGAGCAAAACAGAAAAAAAAACAAGAATCATCCTCTTTTATTAGAAAATGCATTGAGCGGGATGAGCAGGACTTCCAGTGAAACGGCGTGGAGATGCTGTGTTGGGCTGGTTCTGCCTGGCCCGCCGGGCCTTCCAGCCTCCATTAGCTAACAGATAACAGCAGGTTGTTTGAACAGCGTCTGGGGTTTTCAGTGCGAGACGTCTTTCCTCATCCGTCCGGCTGTTTTCTGGCAGCTGCAGACGCCGAGGAGGCTTTACAAAGTACGCTGCTCGATAAAACGTCTGCATTGTGTCCTGTCCTGTCATGTTTGTGTGCAGACGAGCGCGTACGGTACACAGTGGGCGACCGAGGCAGACACGGATTAGGCTGAGCCGGCGCTCGGCTCGCTCCCGGAGAAGGTGCGCCGCAGATGGAACGAGCTAACGGAGCCGTTTCCTTTCTCTTTAAGCCACACTGAGGAAGGAACTGATTTAATGAATCCTGGACTCATTCCAAAGCTGCTAACTGTGGGCGTGACTGGGAGTGTTTCTCATCAGTCGGAATCTATCTTTTAGCACGCCAAAAGTTCGCTGCCTTCAGGAAAAGAGGTTCTAAAGCAGACATCTTTTAGGAATCAAGACCGAATGTCTCCTCACTCCATTCTTTGTTCTGCTCTTCCTGAAATGCAAGCGTCACGGCGATATTCTCACCTGCACGATCTCCAGCATCTCGGCCTTGCTGATGTACCCGTTGCCGTCCAGGTCGTACATGCTGAAGGCCCACTTCAGCTTCTGCTCCAGCTTGCCGCGCGACGTCACGCTCAGCGCGATGATGAACTACCGGAAGTCTATCGTCCCGTCTCCGTTGGCGTCGAAGGTGCGGAAGACGTGCTCGGCGAACTTGGACGCGTCCCCGTAGGGGAAGAAGTTGCCGTAGATCTTCTTGAACTCCTCCATGGAGAGGTTCCCGCTGGGGCAGTCCCTCAGGAAGCCCTTGTACCACTCCTGGATCTCGTGCTCGGTGAAGTCGGTGCTCTCCAGGAGGTCCTGCATCACCTCCGGGCGCAGCTTGCTGTTCTGCTTCCCCATGACTGTCGGGCCTGTTGATCGCTCTGCTCACAGCTGAGGAACGGAGAGAGAGAGCGCAACACGTGACTTCTCGACAAAGTATTTGCTTTGCATTAACATGAAAATGTTTAAAATCCCCCAAAATCAGAAACCGAAGTACTGAAGATGGATTCGGGTCAGTCTGGGTATGATTACATGCGATGGTCTCCATACATGAAACTCATATGGGAGAAAAACTGATCAATAATGCATAAAAGCAGATGGAGGCATCGCTTCAGCTTGACTGCAGGTAACTCTGAGTCCTCCTGAGGAAAAGCAGCGCAGAGCGGAGGACCCAGCTGTCGTATCCTTAAGAGGCTTTGCTGAGGTATGAAACCAAAAATGTAAGCAGCACCACTTTAAATCCATCAGGACTAAAGATCACTCCTTTTTTTTTTTTTTTACAAACTAATGGAACTTTCCATGGAAAAGCGCTCTGTGTGCTCAGAGTACACACAGCGCCATATGCCAGACCTGACTTTAATTACACTGTAAAATCTCCCACACACATTAAACCAGGATTAGTCCGCTGATAGGGGAAGGCGGTGCAGTCAAATGATATCTGAGCCCCGCCGCTCCACAAACATCATTCAGATTCATAACCTCTCCGAGGAACAGTTTCTCTCGCCTCTTCCTGGAACAGGCGGATCAGTGTTTGTCGGCCCGACCTTTATGAACCGGATAAAGCTTTATAATCCCTGTCTGAAGTCCATTTAAATGCCTGCGGAAAGTGGGAACTACACCATTTACTCCAAATAGAGCGCTGATGGCTCATTATCTTCACGCATTTAGGCGAGAATAAAGAACATCGTCCGACTTTGGCTCGTAAAAGTGACCGTCGTTGAATGATTGCCAAACTGGAGCCGAGAGAGTGGTGGACGCCAATCGTACAATATCTCAAGGAAGAGAGTGAATATTCCTTTCAGAATCTATATCAGGAAGACGTCTTGAGACTTCTGATCCCTGCCTGTGTGTATTTTCTGACGGCGGTGGACTCAAACCTGCAGGATTTCTGTCTGGAATGTTGGATTTCTCTGTTTATCCAAACAGCTTGAAATGACAATCACAAAACTGAAATGTTCCATTGAATAAATAAAATGTAAGGTTTTTATTCTGGAGACCCCGGAGATGGCTTATTACCTGTGTTCACTTCATGCTGTGTTTTGCGTCGTCCTATTTTTGTAGCATTTCACTGGCAGTGAAGGAGGGAGAAGTGACAGGCTGGAAGAGTCTGTTTTTTATCTGTGCTTCTGGGGACATAAACAGGAAGTGCCTGCTCGTGGTCTTAGTGAGATTGTTCTCATTTCTCTCACTAAAACTTCCATTAAAGCATGAGACTGAGAAAACGCAGCATTGATCCTCAGTCAGGGCTGCAGCACATGCAGTGGCTCCCCGAACAGGGGAGTCAGAAGTGATGCGTTTAAAGGATTAGGTGTTTGTGTACAGTATGTATTCAGCTGTGTGACACGATCCGCGCTCTGCCTCTCGCTTCACCGTAGGAGGAAAAAAAAAGAAGTAGTCTCAGGAAATGAGTCAGAGTGAATTTGACAGTGCTGCAGTCAACCATCGGAGACGAAATCAAACGCAGAGGGTTTCTTTTTCACATCCGTGTTCATACGGGGGTCGGAACAGAACGCCGCCAGCGGCTCCAGTCCGGTCTGGGTCACGGTCCAGTCCTGGATATCTGACGAGCCGGAGCTGAACTATCCACCGGTGGAAAAACTGGAGCTCTAAATCACAGAGTGATAACATTCAGACACTGTTCTGACTTCTCCTCAGCAAAAACATGAAGGTGAGCCGGGTTCCGGTTCTGGTTCCAGTCCCAGAACAGGAATAAACCAAGAAGAAGAAGAGGAGCCGCCGTCTTCCTGGGACTTCAATAATAAGACTCACATTTTTGGCAGGACATCTTATTTTCTGTTTTCTGCTTGTATTACACAATGCCGCTTGCTTATGCTCGCTGAGTCACGTATAAACAGTGACATAATGAATCTGTGGGACGAGCAGATAGGGCCGAGCTTAAAGGGAACATTTACAGGCTGCACACGCTTTATCTCCCAGAGCGAGGCGCGCTGCAGAAAAGCTGGTAAAAACATCAATAACATGCTGAACCTGAGGGTCTGGGAATAAACCAGGTGTGTAAAAGTTGAGGCCCGTGGGCCAAAATGAGCCCCAATCCGGCCTGCCAGGAGACTCTGAGGAGCGTTTATCCACATTTCCCGTTAATTCGCTCCTCATTCAGCCTGAATCCTTCTGTCGCCTCAGAAGCCTTGAAAGTGAAGCTGGTGCGGCGCTTTACTTTGTGTTCCACAGCAGGGAGCATCGGATGATTGAGGGTTTGGTTAAAACTGTCAGAAAAGCCTCGCCCTAACGCCACTGTGAGCTGAGGCTCCAGCGGACCTCGAGGTGCTTCTGCTCCGGCCGGACTAATGGAGTCCAGACTGTGACCCGAACCCTCTCACAGCTGTAATCACCGACCCGCTGCCCCGTCACCTGTCACGACACCCTATTTCCAGCCTGCCCTCGCACGCCCGCGGCCGCGGAGCCGCTCCGCTGCTCCGGGCGCCCTGCTGCCCGGTGACATGCTCAGCCAACCCAGGGCGCCGCTGACAACTCACTCGTGTGATGACAGGAATTCTTCTTTTCTTCCTCTGCTCCTCTGTTGTGTGAGGATTCTCACCTCCTCTTGTTGGGGAGGTTACCTCACACACAGTGAATCAAAACTGGAAAGTAACTTCAGATCAACTGAGTTTTAGGAACTGAAAAGGTTCTTAAAACTCTACAGAAGATCCTGAGCCTCATCGCAGCACATTCCCTCCCTCATAATCACCAGCTCAACAAAGATGCGCCTCGCCTCCCTCCGTTCTGCGCCTTGAGCGGATCGCCACTCAAATCCAGCCGACTGCGATCCGCGTTCAAACTGGTCCCAGCTTCATTTTCTCACAAATCGCCACCACTTCACACACAAAGCCACGCTGACTGGTTATCGAGCAGACACCTTCCAGTCACTTCCAGTGTGTGTGTGTTGAACACGAGACCTCTCCAGGATGAAAGGCTGCATGAATACATTCACGAGGCGGCTGCCGCTCGCCGATAGCGGCGGCCGAGGGCCGGGGGAGAGCACGTCTCATGCTGCGAGGGGCTTCATCATCTGTGTGTCAACATTTCACACACACACACACACACCTTGATTTCCCCACACCTGACCTCTTCAGAGTCGCTTTCTCCTCTCAACACGTCCATTTTCCTCCTCATCATTCATTCTGTTCCTGCACTTTTCACACACCGTATTTCCATACACTCTCCAGCGCTTCGCTTTAATTTCAACCTACACACGCCCGGCTCTCTCTTATGAAGCAATTTCACGCAGTTACCATGGCAACGTCGAGGTTTTTAAAAAAAAAAAAAAAGATTCTCAAAACCCATTGATGAGCTTTATGGCTGAGTGAGCTGCAGACACACACACACACACACACACACACACACCACACACACAACACACACCACACACACACACACACACACACCACACACACAACACACACACACACACCACACACACACACACACACACACACACACACACACCACACACACACACACACACACACACACACACAGAGCTCTGAATCCAAATCAGTGACTGAGCGTGTGTGTCAGTGGGTGTGTGTGTGTGTGTGTGTGTGGGTGTAGGTGTACGGGTGGTGGTGTGGGTGCAGGAATACGAGGCGAGTAGCAGATAACCAACAGGTGAGATCATGGATTTATTGTTCATTCAAAGCAGCATTTTCTGCTTTATAGCAATAAGAACGGTCTCATCTTTCACAGACGAGCTTTGGAAAACCTGACACTGTGTTGTTATTCTCATAATTCATGGACGCATGTATCCAGAATCTGTTTACACAACGGCCAGGTATGCTGCTTTCTAATACGTGATCTGTGCTTGGCATGCAAAAGTCTCACAAGCGTAACGCACACACCATTTATGAGATGTAGAAAAAGCAACAAAGCAGATGAGGAGAGGATTGTGCCCAAAAAAAATCGAACAGCTCCACAGCACGACCGACCAATCACAGCCGAGATTCACCAGAATCTCTGCAACCACATGTGCAACACGAGCCCCTCAGTCCCGTCCAAGTTATTTTGGAAAAAGAATGGCACATTTTCTGCCCATTTCATAGCTATAAATCAAGCATTCTGTTCATAAAGGGGTTAAACAGTCCCAGCAGCTGTTTGCATGCATGCGTACATACATACATATGACGTCTCCGGCTTCATGCATGCAGGCCAGACCATCCAGAAATCGGAGGATTATAGATTAAAGTCATAAAACCACAGCTCATCCAGAGCATCCATTCAGATTGCGCTCCGCTCCCCTTCACTAAAGCCACGGCGGCAGCAGCTGCTCGGAGGGCGAAGGGGGCTTAAAGTCCAGCTGCACCAGATTCCTGCGGAGAAGGAATCTCAGGGTGGAAAAGCCTGGTAAAAGGATACGTGTAGAATTTACAATGTGGGGGTGAAGAGTAAACACCCCAGTGAACTGCTGGAGAAAATGAACCGATGGACAAACTTTCAGCCGTGTCTATTTGTGGGAGAGGCTCAATCTTTTGCAGAACAAAGGTTCTAACCAATGTGTGCAGAGAGGTTTTGTTAAGATGCAAATGAGAACCTCAGATGTGACTTTCAGCAGCTCCCAGCACAAGTCGGCTGTTTAATCGAGATAAAAAGACTTTTAAATTGAGATAAATCCACAATAAGAACAACAATGCAAGCAAGCTGCAGAAACAAGTGGAGAAAAGGAGCATGCTGGGAGAAAGGACAGAGCATGTCAGTCTGGAGGAGGTCGGGGCAGATGGGCGGATCAGACAGGCTTTAATCCATCAGACTGTCGTTAATGTTAAACACAAAATGACAAAGAGCAGGATTAAATGCCACTAAATTCTAACTCCCAGTAGAAATGAACTAATATAGTATTTAAAACTATGTTTATCCTGAGATTTACAACAAAAAATGTCATTTTTTTTCCGACCCTCTGTCCCTCATCATCTTTAAACCCCAAATTACATTGTGCCACCACTCAAACAAACAGCATCTGCAGGGAGACTGGAGCAAACACAACCTCTTCTGCTCTTTTTCTGATACATCAGCAGGTAATAGCATTACGATGTTCTCTTTTTTAAATAGCAACAATCAGTCTGAATCCGTCGACTGAACATTATGAAGAAGTGAATCTCTGCCCGCTGCACCGTGCAATATAAGACCGTACCACCATTCTTTGCTCCTCCTGGAGCAACGTGAGCAGAGGCGAGCTGCAGGTTTCCAGCAGCAGGGTCTGTGGCGGCTGCACTGAAGAAGAGGCCCCTACGTGCACGAGCACGAGCACGAGCACGAGCACTGACGTGATGCTCAACTGAACTCTGACTGCTGCTTGTCTGAAACACACTTTAAGAGCAGGTTTCTTTTCATTTCAGCCCAGCTGTGCTCTGATTCGTGATGACCTGCACCCACACCACAAATTACACACACACACACACACACACACACACGCTGCACTTCACTTAATGTTTTACCAAATAATCTTTCCTGCTTTCATTTACTTCACCTGCGTCTCCACAGCACAATGATGCTAAAAGCCAATGTAGCATACGGCTAAAAGGAGGAGAATTAGCTAATTGCAAACAAAAACTAAGAGCTTCTGGATAAAAACCCTTGAATATTAATGCTGTGTGAGTGCTGACCGCAGAAAGAGGCTGTGATGTGCTGCACAAAGAAATCCCAGTGAAAGGAAAAGGCAGGCGAGAAAAACTCAAAGGAGGAAACTCAAAGAGGGAGAAAGTTTCCAGAGAGAGAGACGGGGGAGTTCTTTTTCTGCAGAAACATCTGTACACTTGTTTTTTCGGGTTTTTTTTCCATATATTTGTGTGAAGCTGCCAGCAGCTCAAGACCCCACAACAATGGACCCATGGAACAAGAGGGGAGGTGAGGCAGAGGCCGACCAGAAATAGCCATTAAAATGAGAAAGAAAGTGCTGATGAATGGATGACGGCTGCAGCTTCCTACGTGCTGCGGGGCCAGAGCAGACACACCTCTGCGTCAGCCAGACAAGCAGAGGCTGAAAGACTGAGGCCTGCTTTACACAACAACGCTTTCTTTCAGAGAAGTTTCACGTCTGCCTGGAAAAGTTTCGGAAACGATGTCCATTTCCATGGATATTATCTGAAATGCAGAAAATGTTGTTTTTGTGATAATAACTAAACCGAATCATTTGTGGATACGTGGCTCATACCACGGAAATATCTGAAGGCATTCACAGCAAAGCGTCACACCTTGAAATCTTGGGGATCGTCAAAGATGAACGCTCTCCCCTGGAAGCGTCCCGACAGTGCTCTGGCCCTGCGAGGCGAGGTGGGAAACACAGACTGGCACTGGCGGAGCGCCAGGCAGTAGCTGACCTGAAAAAAGAGGGGCTGGATGAGTTTGTACTACTTGGACCGAAGCCAGCGTTTGCGGGGTCTGCCTCCGTGTTTCTTCCGCTGTTCTTCTAGGAATGAAGCTGAGGCCACATGCACGGGAGCTGCTCCCTTCAAAATGATTACTGAACCACACACACGCACACAGACACACGCGCACACACACATCATTATGAAGTCCTGTCACACTGATTAGCGCTGCTAGCTGATTAGCTTGGTGCAGCCCACGGTCGTTATTTCCAGCCCTTATACTTTTAAATGGCCTCCTTAGCCTTCATTAGGTTGCTATGGCAACAGACCTGATAGGGGGAGGAAGAAGAGGAGGAGGATGATGATGAGGAGGGAGGAGGGCGGCGGCGGCAACCACACATAGCGTCTATTGATCCAGCAGCAGAGAAGGGGCAGAAGACGACACACTTCCTCCAGCCAGTTTCATAATCAACTTAAACGCCGGTGTAATCGAATCTCTGCAGCGGCGCAGCGCAGCTCTGCAGCCGTGGCCAAGGTATTAAACAACTATCAGGACTACTTAGCCCTGGCGTTTTTTCTGTGGAGCGTCAGATATAAGAATAGCCTCGGACCTAGGAGCTACTAGTACTTCAGTAATCAAAGAAATCAAGTGGGATGTTTGTTAAAAAACTGTCAGAGCTGAAGCCTGCTGTACTGAAAAGCAAAATAAGCAATATAATATTTAGAGAAGAGAGAAACGGGTGTGTGTGAGGAAAGAGGAAGAGAGAAACTGTGACTGGAGCGCAGACTGAGCCTGGAGATGGCTCTGATCGAAGACGGCCTCTGGGGACGCTACAAGGCTGGCCGCGCTTCCTGTGGTCAAAGGAAAATATAGAAACAGGATATAACATCACGGAAAGTAACAAACAGAAGGGAAGTTACATCACAGCAGAGGTCGGAGGTCAGGATTAACCCAGGGAACGACCATGTGCTCCACGCTGGAGACGCTGAGTGAGCAGAGGCTGAGCCCATCAACCAACTGATATGTTCACATCAGTTTTACTCTGGACCTGTTTTTCAAAGTGTGCTGAGAGTTTTCTGGCACGTATTATTCAACAGAACTCAAACATGTATGCACAGTTTTAAGTGTGTGTGTGTGGACAAAAGTGACAGCAGCCAACTGAACACAAGCAGTTGGCATATCTTAAAATAAAACCGTAAAAAAAACAGTGTTTTTTGGGAATGCCCATATCAGCTGCTCCGAATCTGAAGTGTTTTTTGCTTGTTTATAAGAAATTAAGCTTCAACAACAACAAAATGTTCAATGCTTGACTTGAATTTAAACACATATTCAAATGTCTGCATTATTTAAGTCAACACAGACACTCATACCCCAGACCTACAGCCAATTTAGAGTCACAAATTAACCTAAAATACTGTTTTAGGAGGAAGTAGAGAACATGCAACCTCCACAGGAAGACGCTCAAGCCCAATCCGGCTTTGAACCAGCAGCTGTGAGCAGAATAGGAGCACAACAACAAATAAACTCCACAAAAGCAATTTTAGCCTTTCCAGCAGCAAAGGCACCACAGCTAGACATTAGTGCAGATTTTTATTGATAACTGTTATTATCACTGAGAAAATACTGATGAAGCCACTTTGAAAAGACTGAAATGATTTAGTTTGCATTGAGATAGGACAATGGACATAATTATACATGTATCAGTCGTGTTGTAGTGAAGACCACCACACGTGAGACGGGGTCAAGACCAAGACCAGAGAATCCCAAGGCCAAGACAAGACCCAGACTTTTAGGAGCAAAGATCAAGTAAAAAAAAACCCTGAAATTGTGGTTCTTGAGAGCAGCCTCCAGTACTACAACACAAGCTGTGAGAGAGGAGCAGACACTCTGTAATCACCATGATGGGGCAGAAATTCAACCAAACTCTGCTATCAGCTGCAGAATAAGGAAACTCCTTCCTGTGGAGAGTGACTCATCAGATATCTGAACCCATTTATCAACAATTGATTCATAGATGGTTCTTTTTCATGTTGTTTTAAAGGAAGAACCTCAACCTGAGTCAGAGGCGCATCACGATACAACCGGCATCCCGCATTACAGTGAAACTATCAGAAGATGAAAACCATTCAGGAATGAAAGAGTCTTCAGAAACGCGATCAGTGGAGCAGCGTTTTTGGAAATATTCCCCTGGACCTCCTGAGCTCCTCGGCGGCTCGGCCAGAGCCGTACCAGACCGGGTGTCGTCAAGGCCGCCCGGTTCTTCTGAGCTATCAGTTTCGTGCTGCATTGTGAATGATTCTTTCCAACCGACGTGCTGATGGAGGCAGGCAGTCAGAGGTACGCCGCCGGCCTTCAGCTGATTTCCACAGTGGGGATCACCTGGCGAGTAAACGGAATAATGACGCTTCAATCTGTGGATGTATTGATCGAGCGTGCACGCTCACACAGAGGCCTTCACGGCGTCAGATGAAAGCCGAGCGGGCGTCAAAAGGCACAAGGTCGCCGCCTGAGATGATCAAACAGGAACCGATGACACGCGATTCAGCAGCGACGGCGAGCGAGCGCCACTGGAAGCTGCAGACAGAGGTCAGCGCTTCTCAGTCGTGGACCACAGATGACGGCATCTACAGATTCAGCTGAATGTGAACGCGGACATTCATATAGACCGACGGCCGGTTGGATCGACATTACAGTGACTGTCGGCTCTAAAACATCTGCGACAGTGTTCAGAATGTGTTATGGAACAGTTTATTTTGTGATCGCTCTAATAAGCTGGCTGCAGCGCTGTAAAGGGACGCTGATGTGTTTGACCCGAGCATTTGTGACTACTGAGGTGAAACTATTTACAGCGTTAAAGTTGACCTGAGATTTCAAACGCTCCACTTCTTCAGGACAATACTGCACTAGATGTTCACAGGAAAACATAATTCACACATTTGCAGCAAAAGCTGTGAAAGCAGCCAAAGCACTGAAAGCTTTGCATGGTTTCAGTATCACAGGTGATCGCAGTTTAGAAACCTTCTGGGTGCAGTGTGGGATGGTCAGAGCGTTCATCCTCGTCCTAATGGCATCGGACTCAATGAGACGGTTTTATGTGTGACAAACGCCGCTGCACAGCTCCGTTTCAGAGCCAAAACTGCACATTTTATTTAAGATCATCACCTCACACCTCAGCCGACCAGTCAACAAACAGTGGTGTGGATTAACTGAGAGAGATAACAGGCTTAGACGATGATGTTTGCACATTAGTTCTCAAATAGAAATGAACATTTGTCTTCTGCTGTTTGCTCTTCAGATGATTTAAATGGAACCTTTATGATAAAACACGCCGCAAATAGTTCCTCGAAGTGGTTAAAATAGACCTAAAATAAACCTGAAAGAAAAAAAAAAGGAAAAGATGAATTTCAATTTACTCTTGAAATGGAAATTGACTGACAGGCCGAGACAGAAGCACTAATAGCTGAGTCACAATAACGACAATCCAACTGCGTCGTCTGTCCATTGTTCATGTCTGTAGTGCACTGTTCTCTGTGTGGATGTGTGTGTGTGAGCGGTGTCAACGTGCTAACTCGAGGCCTGGCACGCCAGCGACACCATTTTCAGCATTTCTCCATGTAAACAGACACCGTTTCCAAAATGCTGCCATGTAAACGGGTCCAGTTCTCACTCGAAGCGTCGCGTTAATGTGGCCTGATGTTCACTGACATTTCTCACAGCTACATAAACAGAATCTGCAGTCGAAGTCACAGTCTGCACAAATGCCTCGGTTTTACTGCGTCAAGCTCGACTACACAACATCAGTCAGGATGTAATTGAGCTGCGACATCTGTCACGGGAGAACGACGTTGCTATGGAGACAACCGATGGCAAACCAATATCAACACAGAGATGGAAGCGGTGGCATCTACAGAGGAGATATTCAAGACAATGGAGGGAGAAGCACTGATCTGCGTGGAACTTCGAGTGGCTCACAGTAAGCCAGCCGCCTCAGACGGCGATTCCCACCCAGATATCCGGCTGAGGAGAGCTCTAAGTGACGAGCGGCCGACGGCCCTCCGCGGCTCCCTCCTGTCCTCGTTCGGCCCGGTGAGGAACGCCGCATCCCGCCTGCCAAGGATCTCCACAGCGCTGAGGAATTATAAGTAGCTGCATCTGAAATCGCTCACGTCCGAGCTGCCAGCCTGTCGTCTGCAGCCCTCCCTTTGGGAAATTCATGACATGCCATATAATGAGGGACTCCTTAGCTGCAGGGACCCACACGAGAGAGGAGGGAAGCTCGGCGACGGCAGATCTGAATTCGTCCGGTGTCTTTTCCTCCTCGGATGTTTAAAGTCAGCGCACGCTGTTTTCAGTCAGCTGTGAATTTACAGGTAGCCAACCCCCTGAAAAAGGACTAATCTTAATGAAGTTAGGCAGAGTGATGAATTATTAAAGCTCTAATCTGTGATGACCGTGTGGTCATCCAACACCAAGAGGCTCCTCCAGGGACCGTTTTTTATTCTGAATAACAATAATGATCTGCTGTGTGCCGTGCACATGCTGCCGCTTGCTCTTAAGCCTAATTCATACTCCAGATGCTGCTGTGAACCACCTCCTCACAGCTGGTGTGTCGATGCTACACACACCTCCAACACACTCTAACTACTCATTCTGACCACGAGGGCAGAGTCAAATGAGTGTAATTTGAATATTAAGGTGAAAACAATACCTTCTGAAAACAACTATAATGGCATTTAATAGGTACTTGTATCGGTACTTTGTGTTGGCAGGTAGCTAAACTATTCGTACTCATCCTTCAAAAAGTATTAGTGGTAAATCAATCAACAGATACTTTATGAAAATTATTGCATTTCATGTGAGGAAATTGTTAGTTTAATCAGCTTTTATTTCATGTTCCTGTTTTCATGGTTAATGTATTTACTGAAGAAGGTTTGCTTTTAACCTTCTCATATAAAACTGGCAGTGAAAATGCCAGAGTGTGAGTGGCGTCACATGAAAGGTCTCTAGATAGAATCAGATCAAACATGGAATATTTTCTCTAAAATGAGGAGACTTCCTCTTGTGAGCATGTAGAATCCCCATGTCACGGCCCATCTCCATGAATCTGAACCAACGGGAGGCTTTCTCCATGTCCTGATGCTCAGTGAGAAATGAATCTCCAGATGCACCTCTGGCAGGAATGTGAATCCTTCCACCACAAAATCAACTCGGGCCAGAACCAGATGGGGATTTGTTCGACCTGCAGAGCCCACAAACAGCCGGACGAACCAAAGCATCCATGGAGAACAGCAACGTTGATGGTTCGTCTCCTGCTCATTTGATGGTTATTTCCCTTCCATTCTTGATGAGCGAACAGTGAGCAGTAACACACACTTCAGTGACACTGAACCAGAACATTTCATTGATGGTGCAGAGAGCTGAAGAGAAATGGCTCGTTCTTTGTCTCGCGTGCCCACCCTGAAATGACAGCGTGTGTGAATTCCTCTCCGAGGATAAAAATAGAACATCTGTTTCCCATAGTTCCCAGTTCCTGACGCATGGGAGCCTATAGACTCCGCTCTCCTTCAGCCGGAGACCGTCCCCTCATGTGGGACCTTTCAGCTGCCCTCCACTGTGGCGAGGCTCCTGCTGAATGACCTCTGACCCCTCCATAAAGGAGTCCTTTGGAAAGCGACAAAGGGCCGGGCTGACCAGCTGTCTCTCTCTGGAAACCATGGACGTGCATCTGTCTGAAGGAGGAAGAGATGGAAACTCTGCCGACCCACTGCTCCCTTTTTTGTTTAACTTCCTCCACCTTATCCATCAGTTCTATTAAAAACTCATCTTCCCAGCTCTGCAGTTTGTTAAAATCATTTCATTTCCACAGCTCTGCTTCATATCATCCTTCTGAATGTACCTTTTTTCCACTCTTCAAATATTCCTCGGCCGCAGTCACACACTAAACGTCTTCGTTCAGTTCAGGGTTTCAGGGCGCTGGAGCCGGACTTATTGAGACTGGACCAAATCAAGGTTTTCCAAGTTTTCTCAATAAAACAGTCATTACTTCCTGCCTAGCTTGTCTTGACACCCTTTCTGTCGCTCACCGCTCGTGTTTGCCGACAGGCCGACATTACAGGGTAAATAACGGTTGGTCAGTGTTGTCTTTCCTTCCATAACATGTCATTTGAAAAATACTGTTCTTATCCCAATCCGAAAACACCGGCTAATGAATGCATGACACCTCGGTCCAGCGCCGTGTTGCTATGACAGTCAGTGAGTAAGCGGCGTTAACCCCGAGTGACCCGCTGATTCAGACCGCCGCTCCGGGACGCAGGCCAGCGTGGCGGTCCTGATCCGGTGTGTGTTTTGGCCTTTCAGGTGAGAGCGTGGTGTAAATGTCACGACGATCACACTGACTGGTGTTTCCACGCAGCACCTGCTCCGTCGGTGAAGTTTGAGTGTAAGCAGCGTGAGAAAGTGTGTGAGCTGCGTACGTATCGCTGCACACCCGGCGAGCCGGCCGTTCTCTCCTCGCAGAGCGGTGCTCTCGCAGAGCGGCTGTTTATGAGCGAGGGCCCGCATTTAAAAACTGCCTCCGCTTCAGATCGAAGCCACGTGCGGCGCGCAGCCGGCAATTAGGCCGCCAAAACTGCAGTTTCGTTCCGTTTAAGACAAACTCCGCCGAGCCGCTGGCCACAAGTGGGCGTGTGAAACTATACGTGAAAACGAGTGAGTGCGTTGAGGAATCACACACCGAAGGACGTGACGTGCTAACAGTGTTTCTGTACTTTCATTTTCAGCATAATTTAAAACCAGCTTTACAGACTTTGCATGACTTCAGCATCATTTAGCCATAACATAACCTCATAACCAACATCAGTCTGACACACGTGATTAAAGCTGAGCTCACATCCTCGGCAGTCACGCTACAGTCTGTCTCCGCTCTTCATTATCTGAACGGATGGAAAACTGATTAGAAGTGAAAGAGCATCTTGTGGTTTGCCCTTTGACCTCCATCCTCAACAAATTGATTTAAGATCTAATGAGCCTAAACAGGCAGTGCACAATGAAAAAGATTAACACTTAAAACCATCAATAATGGATGGGAGAGGCTATTTCCTGGAAAATGTGTGTAATTGTTTGTAATTTGTTTTGGTCTGGACTGACATCACCAGAGTAAGACATGCGTAACAATGAGATTCCAGCCACTGTAAAGCAACAGTCTTGATTTAATTGGGAGATCTTGTGAGGCTCACAGATCTCTACAGCATTTCTTCATCAGGCTTCAGAGCTCAACAGATTTTGGCAGAATCGGACTGCAAGAGTCAGAAATACTCTGTAATCATCATCCGGGCCTCATGTGGAAGCTCAGATTTGATTTTCATGGTTTCTTTTGAAGGACGGACTGAAGATTTGTCAGGGCTTCACCTTTCATTTCTCCTCTCATCTCCAGATGAATGGTGTCCTCAGTGTTTCTGTGACGAACCGTTTCTTTTTATTCGTTTAAGATATGAGATCAGCATAAAAGCCACGATTAAATAATGCTCTGCTGGATGTATTAAGCGATAAGATACAAGCGCTCTCATTAAACCGTTTAAAGACATCAAGCACAGAGTCGCACACTCTTTGATTTCGTGGTGGTGTCCTGAAATTGCTCCGCCGCTCGCTCCAACACTTACTTTTAACACTCCATAATGAAGTGAGAGGAATCCAGACAGGGGAAGCATCTCACTGCCTCCCCGAGTGTCTGGCTCGTATCTGGAAGTGTATTTCTCACTAAGACTGCTTCTCATTCCCTCTGTTTCAGTCTGCTCTCTCAGCCTCTGCTCATAAATCAAAAGTTACATAAACTGCCTTCAAGTGAGTTTCCACCAGAGTTACATGAGCCTCCCCGAAGCACAGCACAGGAAGTGATAGAAGCGGAGCAGCCAAGCCCGCCCGAGCCGCAATTAAACGCTGCTTTACCGCCGCTTTAAACAAATGTGGGCATAAACACCCCGTGCAGGTGTCTCAGCGCTTTTCAGGACGCCGAAAAGAGGTTGAACGCACTTCTACCAACACACAGCTGCCTGAAATGCTCCACAGCCACATGCATTAGGTAAACATACACACACACCTGGACTCATCAATCATTTTAGCATTCGTGTGTGTAGCAACCAGCAATGGAGTCTAATAACTTATTAATTTTAGCAAATATCTAATGTACTAATACGATAATAAATTGAGAATAATGGAATAAAATTGTTCGATACAAAACTAAATCTAGAGGAAAGTGTCACTCTGGGTTTAAAAACCCACTGTAAAGACTGGTTGTGATAATGATGCATTTTCACTTGAAACTTTCTCGTGTAATCAGGGCAATAAGTACAATATTATATATCACACAGCAAACTTTATGTACAGTATGGCTCGTCGTGAAAATGGCATCGTTTGTATCCGCCCAAGAGGAGAGCCACTGCTCCACTGCTCCTTGAAATAATGTGAGAAACAAGCAATAAAACACAAATTCTCCTGGAAACTTCCCATGTGAAACGACTAAAACAAAGGACTGATATGCAGCTGAAGCCTACGGCTCAAGGACCTGCTGACAGGACCATGTTTCAAATGCAAATAAGACAACTTTTTTTAGTTGTTATATTTGCATTTCAGGAAAATCGTTCTGAAAATGATGTTCTTTACCACGGGTAAGGTAGAAAGGTAGAAGCATTGAAAACAACGCAGTGAGCATGCCTGGCTCGTGCTGTTGGTTGTTTTTGTAATGAAAGCACACACATACACACAGAGAACATTAACAATGAGAGAACACAGTGATTCGAATGGATAGACGACCATGTTGGATTGTTAGTTGACTTTAAACTCTAAAACTACCAGGTTGAGGAGAATATAAACTTGGAGTTGCTATTGTCCATCTAGAGGAACTGTGGTGTGCACGCGCAGCAGCAGCATTTCAAAAAGTTGCTTTTTCCCCGGTTTCCATGGCGATAGAGCGTTTTTAAGAAGCTGCTTTCAATGGTTACGAGCAGCGTTGTGGTATAAACACACCGCAAAATGCTGAGAAAAATATCAGTTTTCACTTGAAAACGAAGAAGCTGGGTGGGTGATCACAGCTTTTCTAGAGATATGAGGACGGAAACGTGTGCATCAGGAGGAAAATGGTTCCCACAACAAATGGCTGTGCACATTTACTTAAGCCGAGTGTGTGTGTGTGTGTGTGTGTGTGTGTGTGTGTGTGTGTGTGTGTGTGTGTGGCTGCAGCCTGTGCCAGTGTAAGCAGGTCTTACTGTTCATGCAGTGAGGCAGGAATTAAAAAAAGAACTGTTTCACATCTTTGTGAACTCGAACAGCTCATGACAGCAGCACTGTCATTAATCGGCTCGGATCGGCTCAGCAGATGCTAATTTCCAGCCTGAACTTTTGCACAGCTGTGTTGAATGTAATCAGATGGGCTCATGAGGACATAATGACAGCGACCTGTTATGTGTTGCTGGCCGGCGTCCACTTCATTAAGCCGCAGGAGGGGGGCGCTGGCGAGGAGAGGACGACCCAATGAGAGGAAAGTCTCACAGCCGATGAGTTCAAGAGAGGGGAGATGGCTTGCAGGAGAGCCGCAGGATCCACATTTCCCTCCCTTTTCCACCCTATTTGGGCTAAATGCAAGCTGGCATGCTTTTGTTAGAGGCATGCCGGGAGGTGGGGGTGTGTGTGGGGGGGCAGTCGGGGGAGAAGGGAGGCTGTCCTCACGCCAGGCGGCTATCATGAAAATTCCACTTGGCGGGGAAAAAAAATGCACTTCCATCATCAGGTTATTGATTGGCTTTCAGCATTCCTCCAGGTTGCAACCGTCACATTTCTGCTCTGCATAGCTCTGAGGTTTTCCCATCCCCTCGGAAGCAGCTGCCACCTGCCCCCCCTTCATCCTCCTCCTCTCCAGCCCACACCACCGCCGCTTGGCGAGGAGAAGCCATGTGGGGCTGCACATCGCACCGCGCCTCCCAGTGCTTGTGCTCTGGCTTGTTATCGGGCGGGCTGAGGGGAGGAAGAGGTCCGATCTTTCAGACCAGTGGTCTCCTTGAAAAAAAAAAAAACCCCTGCACACATCACGGTTTCTGCTCCGGCTAACAAAGTTCCCACGCACAAACTTCCCCCTTTGCACAAGTATGCCACTCACGCCTGAAACACTAATAATCATTAAAACGCTTCTTCATCCAGCTTCAACTTGCTGCACAACCCTTCTGGAAGCAACCACCGGCCGCTAAAGCACACAATACACACACACACACACACACACACACACAAAAGAGAAAACAACAGGAGGCTTACCTCACTTTGTACAAGCTGTTCAGCAGTCCATCACCCAGCACTTTCTCTCTAGGCTAAGTTTGAGGCAGCGGCAGCAGCAGCAGGAGGAGGAAGAGAAGAAGCAACAGGCGAGAAGAAAAGAATAGCAGCACAAATAACTGAAGATGAGGGGGGGCAGAAGAGCCGAGAGAGGAGACGACGAAGAGAGAGCGAGAGAGGAGGGGGAGATGGACTGAAGCAGAGCTAACGGGGACTGTCAGACTCCCAGAGTCTCCTCGTCTGAGCTGGAGGTTTATTCAAAGCCTGCAAACTAACTGGCTCCTCGGCTGCCTGCCGCCCCGGCCTGACGTCAGCACGGTCACATGACCCCGCTGTGGTGTGGAGGGGAAATGAGAAGGGGAGGGGAGACCAGAGCGAGGGAGGGGGGAAGCACAGAGAGGGAGAGAGAGAGAGAGAGAGACAGAGACAGAGAAGCCTGTGTTGCCGTGGTAACAGGCACACTGCACCACAATGATTTCAATAGGTCATCTGACACAAACACACACACAGACAGACACACACATTCTTGAATGCGGAGAAATTGTTCAAGGATGGAGTCAGAAAATCAAAAAGAAAGAGAAGTGGAATCAGAAAGTCGCCGAAAAATCAATAAAAGCAAATAAATGAAAAATCAGAAGCAAAAACCAATGTGTGCATTAATCTGCACGTCTGAATCACTGCTTTAAGGTAACGGCGTTAGTCTCTAGTGTAGACTTTTCTATCAGATCCATGAAGGTTCACGCTCCTGCGGTGGATTTGACAGCTGGTTTCCGTCATCAGCAGTGGACTTCCCAAAACGACTCCAGTGATTAACTCAACTCATGACTAATAGAAGAACTGTGCAGATCTGCAAAACAGACAGCTAAAATAAGCTATAAGAACAACTTTCAGGACTTTAGGGAAGTGGGGGAAAGGCAACTCTGGTTTTGATTGTATTTATATATTTTTTAAAACTAAGAGCCAGATGTGATGAATAAAATGATCAATACATTAATACAAGTACGGCCCTGGAGTTATTTTAATCTTTAGTCTTTTCCTGTTTAGCTTGTCTCTTGATTCTCACATTAAGGTCTGCTTTTTTTGGCAAACAAAATCATGTCCACGGCACTGATATCAAATATCAATACATAAATTAAATACTATTAGACTGGGCTACTGTTATTCTCTATTACTATGATGTTAAAAAAAAAAAAAACAGTTTCAGTTTCAGGGAGGGAGGCCGACACAGTCTTTAAGGTTAGTCTCTCCAACAAAGATCCCAGTTAGAGCTGGTTCAGGACACTCTGGATCATTCTGTAGTGAAGCTGCTACAGGTTTAGACTGCTGAGAGACCTTAGAGACCTTTAATGTACTGAACTTCTTTATTTTCTCAACCACCTCTCACTGGCTGCGTCCAAAAATCCTCCGTATAATCGGAATTTAAAGTGAAGCTGATTGTAAATGTGTCATATCAACACCTGAGTGGATCTGCTTCACTCCAATTGGCTTAAATGTTGGATCCGATGGAAGAGGTCGTCTACCTAGAGCAGGGGTGGGGAATCCTGGTCCTGGTGGGCCGCAGACCTGCATGTTTTCCAATGTCTCCCTGCTTCAACACAGCTGATTGCAATGAGGCTCGTTATCTGGCTTTCTGCTGGACTTGGCCATGAATCTTGATTCGATTCAGGTGTGTGCAAACGCCACTAGGCGGCAGATCGTGTTGTCGGGGTGGATTATTCGCTCTGTACATCCACTCCTTCATACGTAGAGTCACATAAGAACGGGTCCAGAAAACAGGAAGCAGGAATTAGGAAAGTCAAAAACAAGCAGAAGAATTGGACAGTGGTCAACACTTGTTGAGAGGCAAGATGGCCGCAAATTGCACAATAGCGCGTTGTTGAAGGAGGTCCTTGATAGACTGCCGGCGGACGCCCTGCGACCGGCGGGCGCTCCCTACAACACCGGTGCACAGCCAGTGGCGGCTCGCTACACAACAACGGTGCTCTGAGCCACCGAAAACTCCACTTCCTGGTGTTAGGACTCCCAGACCAGTCCACATTCTCCTGGACTTGATAGATCTAGAGTTAACAGTCCCCGTAACGACAATCCAATTTGAGGACTGCTTTTCTCTATTCATCTTTTAAAAAACTGAAATGGACTAAAACTGAACGGTCACTGTTGAGCTGAATGGTCCCGATTCCTTTTGGCAACACGTGTTTGTGCAAAGGCTGGCATATCTACCAACCTGCCACCCCAAGTGGATTTGAGGTAGCATGACATGCCAAGCCCAAAACAAGACAAATACCAGTCTCACGTCAGAGCGGTGAACACGAAGGTACCAGTCACCAGGCTGCGGGCTTAGCATAAACACCACGTCCAGAGGTCACAAAATCCACCTACGTGCACCTGTACAGCCCACGAGTTAGCGTGTTAATACCATTAACCTCACAACCTCACAGTGAGGGGAGGGCACAGGACACTCTAACCAAAGAACAAAGTCTTCATGTTCTGGTCTCTCTAGGTGGAGCAGGGGCAGTGTAGTGGATTTGGAACCAAACAGCCAGAATTCATAACAAGCTATGAAATTCAAGTTAAGAAAAACATTTAGAGCCAAATTGCTGATTTAATCTCCTTTGTTCTCTGCTCTCAGACGGAGGGGTTGTGTTTACTGCAGAGAGAAAATCAAACGTCGACACTTACAGGCTATAAATGGATTATCAATCTCAGTTAGCAACTGTAATTACAGCACACACACACAGTGATCTGTGACAGGAGATAGAGAGTTCAGCCCCATCCAGCAGCACTGGCAGATAATCCAGGAATCCCTCTGATCAGCTGCGAGAACAACCTGGGGTATAACTGGTCATTGTTGAGTCACGTGTAGCTGCTTATCAATGGCTCTTCATCAAAGAAACCCTGGTCTAGTATCGTATCATCTCTCACCATTAATGTGTTTTCACATAATTATTCCACTATTCATCCCCAAATTTAATTAGTGTGGAGATTACGATGAGGGTTAACCCTAACAGATGTACATTTTTAAAAAATGTACTGTACTCATGTACTTTGAATGAGTGGTGGATGTGGCGTCATAAATACGTTATTATTATGGCAAAGACCATCATGCTTACCGGACATTATCTTTAACTTCTGCGCTATATTTACATTTTATTCTTTGAATAAACGTTTGAATGTTTTTTGATTGTGCATATTAAAGGACACCGAATTGTCATGTTGCTGCATTGTGGTTTACAAATGAAGCTGCCTCGACTTGTCTAACCTATGAAACGTACAGCATCCTGTCAGGTTACCCTGCAGCTTTTCTCACTACAGGCCATTTTCTTGGAATTATCCAATGTAGTGTCTTGTGGCACGGCGCACAGAAGCTCGGGATGTCAACAACTACCGCAAGCCGTTTAAATGGCTACCGCGGCCCACAATGCACTAGCCTTTAGAGCCCAATAGTCGTTTTTGGTGGCCAAGATTGGTTTTTAGTCAAAAATGGCATCCTGGTGACCATTTAAATCGAGCGCTGATACCTTACAATCATTGACAACAGGAATACTCGAACATTCGACAGATGATCAAGTTAGATCGTTATTACTGTGACAATTACCAGGAGAATCTCGACTGGGAGTCACGACACTCTGGAGTCTGTCCACCTACTGAGCATGTGCAGAAGAACTATTTACTACTGCTGTGGTGCGTACATGTAGCAGCAACGATTCCGCCATTTGCACAGCAATGTTTTCAAAAAGTTGCACCCTGCGAGCTGTTTTCAAACTTTTGCCTTTTCAGTGGCTCCGGGCAGCATTGTTGCGCAAATAGACTTCCTAAACTAGGAAAGTTTTGCATGTTTAGTCGAAAACATTGTGTAAACAGAGCCTAAAAATCATATCCCTGGTTTTTACTACTGCCCTTGATGAATTTTATTTATTCAACCGAAGCAGGGAAAAGTCTTGGCGTCTCGTGTGCACAGAGTTTTAGCATTTTGAAAGAAGCAGTGTGTTCAGATAATCTGGTCTGGAGCAGTCATGCAACACACAATAGCACAAAACACGGCCTCCTTATCCCATCCTCCACACGCCCAAGCTGCGAGTATGAACGGCTTCGGTCTGATTAGATTCGTTTGAATAGCATCTGCTGGCCAGTTGAATGGAGAACAGTGGGGCCCACTTCAGGGTTGGGAAGTCTGGAGCGTTGGGGCGGGGGTGGGGGGGCGGGGGACGGGAGGGCTGGGGTTGGGGTTGAGGTCAGCCAAGTGAAAACCACCCCCCACCGGACCGCTGCGAGTGAGGGTATGCAGCGCCGAGAGGGAGGTGTGTATGGACGAAGATCGAAGGGAGAGGCGGCTCAATAAAGCCTGCGGCGAGGACGGGCACGACGGAGGAGCCGGACGGACACACCGAAAGCAGAGAGGCAGGTGGGTAAAAGCGAGAAGCGCGAGTCCCGGGATCAGCGGGCTGCCCGACGACGCCTCGAGGTGAACAAGTGGTCTTTGAGAAAAGGTCCTCGGTGCTGTATACAAGCTGTCTCTGCAGGATGCTGGGCAGCGATCGATGGTGCATTCACTGGCAGCACTTCACTACACTCCATGTCAATTTCAGAGAAAACATACATTTGGTGCCGCAACCAACCTTATGTGACCTTTATGAAGAGGCTTTTCACTGCTTTTAGACCTTGAGCAGCACCTCTTTGATGCATGTAACGAGTTCTAATATGTGTGTGTGTGTGTGTGTGTGTGTGTGTGTGTGTGTGTGTGTGTGTGTGTGTGTGTGTGTGTGTGTGTGTGTGTGTTCGGATGTAGGGTGGGTAACAGGCACTAGAGGGAATTCCTTCCTCCTGCAGCCTCAGGAAGCAACAGCATGGGCGGAAGAGAAAACAACTTCTCTTTCCAAGGCAAACCCTTCAGAAGTTGTTCCTTTGGAAACGGAAACGCTCGCCTGCAGCACTGAGTCAGTGGCTGAGGGCCTGTTCCGAAGAACTCCATGATTGTTTGCGCTGTGTTACCGAAACTGTCTGAAGACCGACGAGAAACTAAAGTTAGGCATGAAACAATAGAGGCCCCTTAAATGGAACATAAATAAGAAATTGTGAGGAAACGCTGAAGAAAGCCTGCTGCCCACGGGCGTGATGGATGGCTTTGTGTGCAGTGGGAGCTTGAACCAGCTGGCCGAAGCTGTGTCACACAGCTGAGATTTTAATCTCAGCGGCTGGAGGTGATAGATAACATCAGATTAGAAATTGGATTGTGAGCTATCAAGGGAGGGAGGCCTGCAACCTGTTAACAAGATTGGAAACTGACAGCAGTAATAAAGTTTCACCTCTCAACCACATTACGGGCATATTTTTACCTTCCTAGCAACAGAACCAAGACACAAAGCACACGGCGGACAATCAGCCGTCAGCGATTAGAGGCTATCGACAATGAAGTGGTTCAACGGGAATCAACACTGACACAATCTCAGCTCATGTGGAAAGCAGTTATTTTGGTTCACTGTGCAAACATTACAAAAGTATCCTGTGACCTGTAGCAAACATGAAATTGGTCTGTATATACAGGAAGTGGAATAATGAATACATGAACATGCATCTAAAACACGTTTTATTATCAGCCAAGTGGCACAATACATGATGAACAAATGTATGCAAATAACCAGATAGTTTTATACCCATCCATGCTCAAACATTTGAAAATAGGTTTATTTAGATGACCGTAAAGTGGTAATTAAAGCCCCATTTTCACAACAACGTTTTCAAGAGAAACTTTCGTAGTGCTTTAGGGGATGTTTATTCAACAATGGTGCTCAGACCCACTGAAAATACAACTTTTTACAAATGTTCCATGTCTGTCTCCACCTGAAGCTGAGTCTAAAGTCCTTCTGGGCTGTTGCAGGACTGTTTTTAGTTGTAATGACATGTCTGTCCTGCAGGGGTCAAAAAGTTTTGGGGGTCAGAAGGATTTTCATTTGATCATAACATCAAAAAGAGGCAAACAGGTTTACAGTTAATGATTGTTATTTCACAGTTTTGCAATAAAGTCTATAAAAATGAATCACACAAAGGTCCGAGATTAAGTCAAAATGACACAAATAACAAGTGACACATTTGAAAAATTGCAAACCAAAAACCACGTACAGGGATCAGGGATGGTGTTTCCGAAAAGCAAGATTTTCTAACACAAACTTGAGGTGTCAAAAACACTGATGAAAAAGAGATAACAGGACTACAAGTACAAGACAAAGGGAGTACAGTGTGGGGGTGGGCTCGCCTTGGAAAACGACTCTAATGATAGTAGATCTTTGAATCGCAAGACCTTGCAAATGGCTGTCATTATCCCGGAGGCACACACACACTTCACATGACAGCTGAAACCTCCAGGCGTCCCGCTGCTGAGCTACACTGCCCACAGAGCGCACCAGCGTTTTCACACGTAGTACAACCACTGAGCCTCACTTCATGTTGAAAACACCACTCAGTGTGAGGAAGAGCCTTTCTGAAAGCATGAGGAGCATTAAGAAACTCCCAACACCAATGATTATAGAGGCACCAGACAGTATACAGCAGAGTCTGTACCATGCTCTTCTCCTTTATTATGATCACAATAATCATCAATAGACTACAAAAAAAAAAAAAAAAAAAAAAAAAAAATGAAGTCATGTTATGTAATTTTAATTATATATTGTGAGATTATTATTCACCTATTCGGAGTGAGACCTGAATCCACAGAGGTGAAGCTGAGTCTTATAATTAGTGAAATGGAAATGACCTGATGTGTCTCGGGTCAAATCAGAGCGTGCGGCGTTCAGTCCCTGGTAACAATGACTCTGTGAGGATGTTACACAGCTGGTGGGTAGAATGAGAGCAGCAAAATCAAACATCCTTGTGGATTTATCATTCAGTCTGCAGGACAAGTACAGTTTGTACAGTTTGACAGAAGACTGATTTCCCAGCAGGAAGTGACCATGAACGCCTCACTGGAACAAGTTGGCACCGCCAAGAGTCTCGTTCAGACAACAACATGAAAATGCATCATCATAGCGGTCATAGTTCTGTTTCCACCGCTGAAGTGACGGCAGGTCCACTTCAGTGTAACGTGAAAACATAAGTTGAGGGGGAAACATTTGGATCTGAAAATGAATATCCAGACAAAACAACGGCCAAGTAGTCTGATATTCAGGTCCAACTCTAGTAAACAGACACCCAAAGCATCGTGTAAACTGGGTATAATGGTCGGTTAATGTTTTACCGCTGAGAAACTGTCATGCACCCGTCAGCCACTAGTCGGAGCTACTGAGCACTTTCCGTTGAACCAGAGGAGTGTGGATCACCACTGCAAGATCGGCACTGTCATAAGTTTTAGTACACTAATGGTAACCTCCAGAATACTGGAGTCAGCAGCGTCTGAAGCCTGGTTTGGTCATTTCAATATTGGGATTAAAGGGTTCAAACAACTCCTGTTGCACACATTTTATTCTGAGGGGAATTCAAAACTCCTAAATATAAACTGTGGCACATTTTGACTGTTTTCTGAGCCTTTCATTTGTGGAGTAATTAATGAATCTTATTAGTCTCATGCAAAATCCCCACTCAGCCTGAAGGTTTGAAGAGGAAGAGCAATTTCAGCAGTCTCATGTCTATGACCTGCTTCTCAGGGCAAAAAAAAGGATCTCATGAAATCTGAGCTCAACTGAGGATACACTGATGGCACTTTTAAAGGACAACTACAGGTACTAACAGGTAGTCACTGGCAGATACCGAATGCTGGTACGAGTACTTTTTAAATGCCATGAGCCAAAAACTCTGTTGTTTGAATTATCTTGTTTGTCTTTCTCATTCATTTGAAAGAGTCTCCAAGCCGTGGACATCACTCAGAAGCAGGACCTGTGAACCCCTCTCACTGTCTGACGGGACTCCAGATCTTGAAGGTTAGGGCCTGGTGAGCTCCTCCCAGGTCTGGGTCGCTGGGTAGCGCCCTGCAGTGGCTGAACACACATGGTGTGCAAAGCAAAAGAGCTCGAGCAGCCTAATCCTGACCTGCAGATTAACTGGTACTTACGCAACAACTTATTTCTTTCACAAAGTATATTTTTAGATAATCCATTTGAGAAAATTAGTTTGAAATACGTACAAGAGAAGCTTTGTTTCAGATGCTCCAGACAAGAATGAATGAATGAAAGTCATCAAGGAAAATGATCTGGAGGATCAGTATGTGTTGACAGAGGTTGTTGCGTTCCAGAGTCACACCGGTTTCAGGTGTAATTCTGCAGAACTGTGTGTGTTGCTTCGCCCTGCGGGAGGAACGGTTTGGCAGAGCGTCTCCGTCTTGGTGGGACGGCGGTGAGGAGCAGAACGCGGCGTTGCACAATTACGAGCGTCGCATTTCTGTGCCAGCGAAAACACGTCCACGGACCGGCAGAGGCCCGGACGCCAAGCGTCTCCCACACACGCACACCATATGGTTGTTGATGTGACAATGCCCGGTCCTGAGAGGAGAGGAGAGGAGAGGAGAGGGAAGACATGAAAACAAATCTCCTCCTGGCGTGTTACGTAACGGCAGAGCATGGGGTGGGCGAGCCGATGCACCTCGCTGAACAGGCTAATCCAACGCACCGCGGCGCCTGCCAGGAGCGGTGACGACAGCGTCTTAGACGTCTCTGTTGTTGTGTAATGAGACCGGTTATCACGATGCGCGCTAATCCAGCCTGTGAACTTCAAAAATAAAGGAAACAATCATCTGTTGCTTCGCTGGAGAAACATACAGGATAAGAGGATGAAACGCTGCACGGACGCATCTCCGTCCGTTCTACTGAGGCCGAGCGATGCTGAAGGAGGAGTAGTGTTAAAATAAAGAGTGTGATGGGAAATTACACAGCCTTCATTTCATCTGCTGCTACTAAATTAACAGGTAGAGAAGGAGGTGCAACTAAGGTTTCAGCTTTAGAATCTATCAACCCATATGTTATGCACATTTTAAGTGCAGCAATTCATCAAGAGAATATTGCAAATATTGAAAACGCCACTTGCAGTTTTAAAAGATATACTTGCTTTCCAACTTCTGCGCACATTTATGAGACAGATCTGTTTAATATACACGATCACGACACATGGCCAGCTTCATGAGAAGAGGAGAGATACGGAGATTAATGGAAAGGTTACTTTCCTTTCTAATCTGACATAAATGAAGCTGAATGCACTGGCAGCAGAAAGTGATGAGATTTTAATGGGAGAAAAAACTGATCATTATCCATCTTATATTAATGGTTCTCTCCTTCACCTGTGTGCGACCTTCTCGGCCTGACATCCTGCTAGAGAAGCTTAAAACATTTTTTTATGGACCTATTCATACACATGACTTTTCCCATACGCCTCAGTGAGGGAGAACATGTGTATCGTAAGGGCAGATGGTTAGTTTAATCTGTATCAAGTCATCTCAGGATTAAAAAAGGTGGGATTAATGCCAAACGACATTACATACTGTGGTTTTACAGTTGGAACAGAGCTAACATTTACATAAACAAGTTGAAACAGGTTATGTGAGTTGTATCACGGGAGAAAAGTTGCGATTGGCTTTACTCTGCAAGACATATCCAAACCTCTGGCCAACTGCAGTGAGTGAACAACTGTCAATCGACTCCTGGTAACGATCGAGGATCTATTTCCTCAAATGGTTCTGCGCACGCGTGCAGAGAGTCTGGAACTGAACAGTGCTTTTCCAATAACGTGTGATAACACTGACTACTCCATCATCTGGATCACATGCAGAGACCAGTTTCATTTTTCACTAACAACCGATACTGAGTGGAAGAGGTCAGTGTCTACCGAGTACTGTTTGCAGCGAGCATACAGGTGGATTTATTACATAATAACAGCATCCACATCCAGAACGACTGAAAATTACATTGTTTTCAGCATTTTTGCCATTTGAACGGACATAATTTTCAAAAACACTGCAGTGTAAATGTGAAGGCGTGTTTTCAATAAATTATTTTCGTGTAAACGTGGCCTCAGTATTAGCTACACTGCCTGAAAATAAGTAGAGCGTTACTTTGTCAATCCTTTATTAATTTAGTAATATTAATTAAATGTGATAAAATGGCGTGTGGCTTCATAGAACATTTTTCACAGTCGATGAACTCAACGTGACTTTTCAAAGTGTTTTTGGTTCTTTTGAAGTCATGTTATTGACTTTCGACGTGAATAAAATTATGCTTAAGCCCAAAAACAAAAACCAAAGTTTTGTCATGTTTCAGCTCCTGTTTACCTGACAATGTTTCCAGTGGAAAAGAGTCGTTTCAGAAAGGTTTTGTGTTTATATGACAACATTTTGAAAACATTATCTGCTTTCACGGAAATAGCCGAAACAAAAGGATGTAGTTTTCATGTTGGGCCACTAGTCGGCACTGTTGGTTATTTTTGTGACGAAAAGAACAGATCCACATCAACGCAGAGAACACTACGCTACAAACATTAAAGAAGAAATATGATGATTTCTCAGACAGGTCAGATACAGTCGTACCCATTTTCTGAACCACGTGGGTCTTTCCTTCATTAGCGGGAGATCATATATTGGCAAAGGTGAACAAGCACAAAAACGTTTTTGGTGCTGCTGTCTTTTTTTAAACCATCCATCGGTTCTACATGTTTGTGTTTTCGATCTTCTGTTGGCCTTCTCAAAGTGTATAAAGACAGAACTGCACAGCCAATTACTGATCGACAATATCGACCAGCCCTGCCCCTTTGTTGACGAGCATTTTTAAAAAAGTTCCACCTTGGAAACTGTTCTCAAAAAAATTGCGGTTTCAGTGACTCTGAGCACCACTGCCGTGTAGAAGGATGCCAAAAACGCCCCAAATGGCATAAACAAAATGGCATAAACGGGGCCAGAGTTACCAGAAACATCAGTCATTCTCACCTGTGATGCTGCTCGACAATCTCACCCACAAAAATCAACAGTGTTACATTAAAATCTTTATTCAAACTACTGGTCTCATAGAGATAGTCAATGCTGAATGTCCCTGGTCTCAGCAGTGTTGTTATGACATGACTCTAATAGTGTCTGACTCGACCTTTTAATGAGTTCTAAACTCAAAGTGCCAAAAAGAACCTTATTTTCTTTTCTAGCTGTGGAGGAACAGGAAATTGAGAGCGGGAAAAAAAAAAAAAAAACCAACAACAAAGATTTGTTATACAATCAGCAAAGTGTCTCAAGAGTTACTCAACAGCATTACAACCCACTCCATCCTCCGTGATTCAGGAACTATAAACAGAAGGCAGGGGAAGAGACCGATGACCGGCCCGCGCCATCATTGTTTTTTTCCCAATGGCAGATGGCAAGCTGGACGCAGAAAGAGGATTAACCACAGCCCCCCCTCTCCATCGCCGTCTTATCAGAAAGCAGCAGGTTGGGAGTTAGGAGGAAGAAAAAGACACGTCGCCAACCCCCCATGACTCATTGAGGTCCCCTGCTCACTGCTTACCGAAGGACACACACAATCGATGCAGACACACACACACGCACACAAACACGTATACTCCCACACCTGCATCAGTAATATTGCACAGAAATAGAGCTCTTGGTTCTGCATATTGACGGCTGTCTGCTGGTGCAGTGGGGGGGGGGGGGCGCAGATGAGTCTTGCCTATCAAATGTCAAACTCAATCAAACTCAAGGAATTCTCTCCTCACAGCAGCGGCGGCGACGGCCCCATTATTTTTACTGGCTGAGAACTCGCTGTGAGTCACAGTTTATTTTCTTTTTTTCCAACTTTGGACAATAAAACTGACACATACAGACAGAAAAAAAAAGATGATATAACATAGCTAAATCTGTTTTCCAGCCTACAGTTGCTTTGGAAAAACACTTAACTGGAAACATATTAATTAGTTGTTGTCACATATATTATGTGTGATTCTGCTTCTCTTGATATTTTCACAAGTTTCATATCTCAGTGTGCAGGCAGCGGCTTTACATTTGCATCAGATCTGCACGGACAGGAGACTAAGTATGCCATTAAAAGTTCAGGAAACATGTGCATGAAGCCCATTATGAGTCTGTCAGTGATGCATCTGCAGCACAGAATGGATTTTATACAATGGGGTCCTGAAATAGAGCACAAACCAGCAGCTGCAGACGCATCAGGTAAAGGAGGGAAAATGTGCATTTCGCTCCATGTCTGGAAACATCATAGCAACCAGTGAGAAAGAGAAACTGCTATAAGCACTATGAGGTCCCCGAGGAGTGACCCCCGACCCCTCGCCACGGACTACTGTGTGCCGACTAAAATGCACTGCGATTGGAAATCATTTTTGTTTGCTCTATAGGGAGCGCGTCTCTAAGGACTGCTGGTATGCAGGGTCTTTCTCTGATGGCTCCATCCATCTCAAGGCGACATAATGCCGCAAAGCAATATAGACTGCAACGAAAATAAACCGTATCCACTGCTTCCTCCTGCTCCTCTGAGGGAACCAAGCCGCTCCCAGACTCACCGAGAGGGATGATCCAAACCCAAAAATGAGGAATCTGAGTATGAAATAAGAAAAATCTGCACGGTTCACCCAAGACTGAGTGAAAAGGCTGATCCGCAGCGTGGAGGCTGTGATTGCTGAGACCTATTTACCTCCGGTAAACAATCTTCAACTGGACGTAACCAGCATGGCTCAATCTGCGGCTCTTAATGGCCTAAAGGGCATTACTTATTCTATCAGTCCAGCAAGCTCTCTAGGAACAAGGTCCCCTGAAGGGCTTTAAAATCAATGGGTAAACTAATGGGAAGCCAGAGCAGCGAGGACAACGTAACGCTGAGGGGATCCAACCTTTTAGTTAAGAGTTTAGTTTAGTTTAGACGACTGAACGACGCGTGCCGCAATAACAGGTTAGCATCGACCACGACCGGCCGAGCAGATTGTACCTGATGGACGCAGAGACAAAAGACTTTACATCCAGATATTTAATAGAATCCTCAAAGACTAACTGGGTATGGGAGACACTACTCTCTTCTTTAATAAAGCTTCAAACCAGGTTTGACTGGATTGGCGCTGATAATGTGTGTTGATCTCCTTCAAGAACGGTGAATGTCAGCAGTGACTGCTGCAGTCTCAAAAGGGGTATTATAGCATGAGGCTACAATCGTGTTTTTGCTGCCATCTCCACCAGAACATGTCATTAAATCTTAAAATAATACATCAGTCTCTGCTGCGGTGAAAGGCCTGCTGGGAGGCAGCGGCTGTCAGAGAGGCTGAGGTAATTCTAGCGTGCCTAACCTTTATTAAGTCAAGCCGGACCTCGCAGAGCGGGAGAGACCCTTCAACAACAGCCCCAACTCACAAAAATACACACATTCTCAAACAGAGACATGAAGATCAACGAAAAGTGAAGAGGGGTTCAGTGGAAACTCTCTAAAAGCATCCATTTCACAGATGCAGAACATCAACCAAAGTCCACGAACAAACGGTCCTTTAACACTAGACCCTGAAGAACAAGAGGCCGCTTTAGCAGCTCATAAATTTCCCCAAAAACACATCTTGTTCTTGTCAAACTTTGGCTTCTTGTATTGTAGAAACACAATGTATCATATTAATAAGTGCCTGAGCTGAACTGCTGAGGAAAGAACTTCATTACTTCTCCAATATGAAAAAAACAGTGCATGAAGTTAAACCCCATTAATCGGCGCTCGTCACAATCAGACACACTTGACAATGTCTACGTTGATAAGCTCGTACTGTCCCAGTCTGTGGGGACAACTCATCATGAGTTCAGATTTCCACACATCCTAAAGAGTGGTTTTCTGTGGTGTGATATCTTCTCTCAGTCCTCCTTGCCGCGTCGGTTTTGGTGCATCCATCGCTGGATTCCCTTCAGAGGGAGGTGTGGGGACAGCCAAGGGCCAAAGGGGATGTTTGAGCTCCTCTGCTCTCCTTAATGGCACTCCAGTCCCATGTGGCCTTCACATCACATGCTCAGGGTGACAATCGATCGTGCCTCCATCACAACGCCGCTCTGCGACACCGTCTTCAAAAAAACGGCCCGACAACCGAACCGTCCACCCGTTACACTGCAGCATCAAGCCTAACGCTCAGAGCGAGACTATCCCTTTAAAACACTGGATCCGGTGGCGCTGAGAGGCTGAATGTAAGTGGGTTTAACCAGTATATGTGTCACGTTATCCAATAACACTTGACACACTAGAGTTTCTAAAGGCTTATCCGTCCGAACCATCAACGGTTATCACACCAAACGCTCCCAGTGAAACCGCTCTATTTCAGGAAAGCTCTTCAAGAAATCCAGAGGGAAGTTCAGAGGTTAAACTGACTCCGAGTGACATGAAGTGTGAGTGTGTGAGGCGCAGTGAGCAGGCTGGCCCCGTTTCCAGCGGCGGGGCTCTGAAGGGGACGAGCTGCAGCTGCCTCCTCCTCAGTCCGAGAGCCCACCGCCGACATGCATGCAGCACACAGCGCGGGCCATTTATCTCTTTTAATGTTAGGAACACAAACACGCACGCACAACTCACTCATGCATGTGTGTGTGCGTGTGTGTGTGTGGGACTGCACACGGTCGGCCATGTTTGGAGGGATGTGGGGGCCTGGGAACGGTGTGGAAATCACACTGGGCTTCCTCTGGCTCATCCCGGAGTCATGGGAAACAGCGGGGCAGGCGCACACTGTGCCATGGCCACGCTGCATGTCAGACCACAGCACGGGTGTCAAACATAGGGCCCGTGGGCCAAAACCGGAGAAAATATAGGCATTTTCATCAGGTATACTCCGCACCACAACAAAGAGAAGTTCAGATTTAAAGGTAATAACCTATAGCAATATTTTACCGGTCAAGGCGAGACTGGGTTGCATGGCCCCTGAACTAAAATGTGTTTGACACACCTGAGCTAGAGTCTGTCTTCCACATTGATCTTCTCTCCTAAATACATGCTAAACCTCCAAATAAGCCTCACTGAATCACTGTTTCCTATTTTTAGTGTTTTACAAGAAGTAAATCTCATACCTTCAGGATGTCAGTTGTTAAAATGAGCATTGTGTTGGCAGGAACTGACATCTGGTTCATGTCTGAAAGCAAGACCTGCTACAGGGCAAACGTCTTTAACTCTGGCATTAAACATTTCAAGTCACCCCGTAAAAAAGTCTAAATTCGCACGAGACAGCCGGAGCCAATAACGATGAGCGATAATTGCCCCACATGTTAGTCTGCCCCGCGTGACTTCATGGAGACCACATTAGGAATCTGTACAAACCTTTGGGGTCTTCGTGTGAGTTCACAGGTCGGCTTCTGTCTTCCAGACCACACACTCACTGGGAACTGTGAAGAAAAAAGAAGTTTTCTTTATTGTAATATCCATTCTAACTTCAACCCAGTCAAAAACATTAGAGGTGTTGTGGCACGACAGTGTTTCGATTCCATCTGAACTGAAAGGGATAATAAACGGCACAACAAACACTAAAACCAAGTCAATGAGTCTGTGCTTTCTCATTAATTTTTAGATTCAAAATATTGATTTCCCAAAGCATTAGCAAGGATCTCCCTCCACTTCAGGTGTTCTGTAACACAGTTACCGTTTGTTATCCTGATTTCTTGGCTGATTTCTCCTGATGAACACTTAAACTTGGTTTCTTTGCAGAAATGTTTGTTTGAGTTATCGCTATAAAAAATGCTCATGCAGAAATATATAACTAATTCTGGAAGGATTTTGGAAATGGCATCCTGATTGAAAATGAGGGTACATCTAAAATATACCTGTTTTATAAGGACATTGAGCACCTGCACCACCTACTGTGGTCAATATAATTCTATTTTAATAAACACAACACTGAACATTCATCAAACCATTTCAACAATTCAGCCATAAATTCACATCACTGTGGAGTGAGAGCTAATGCTACTTGTCTCAGGTTTTACGGCTTTATCTTGACGTTACTCCATAAACACGGCAGCGATGCTGCCGTCTCCACCAATCACAGCTCATTCTGCTGTTTTGGGAATGTCTGAGTTTAAAACAGCCCTGGAGGAAAGCCCTGGATCACCATATTCATCCACTGAGAAATTTACACACAAAAGGCGCTTTTAAGGCGAAACAACATGGTCCTGTCACATGAAGCCGTGTCTTATCAGTCTGCCAGAGAACACGGCTACTCTACGTTTCACAGAGAAATTGCGTAATTAACTGGGAATTACTGGAATTATACAGGCTTTCCGAGCCGTCTATTTTTAGAGTGGTGTAGGAAACTGAGCTGGACAAATCCCAAAGCTCAGATCTCATTTCAGAAAAAAAAAAAAACCTAAACAAAACAAACAAAGTGTCTAAACTCACAGTAAGTCCAGGACAGCTGGGTGCAGCTTGATAGAAGCTCAAACAATTACAGCATGTCGGGCTGAAATACTGCCAACTGACTTTTTTCCCATAACTTTCAGTGATTCTGCCATTTCCGTGGAAAAGGTGATGGATTTCAAAATGATCTGAAAAGACGATGTCTTTTAACGGACTCAAGATTAAAATTAAATTAATATTAAAACTTGTATTTATAAATCATATTTTGCCATCCTTTTGAAAAAAATCTTTCTGAAAAATTAAACTTTCTGAATGTTTAGAAAAGGATTTGCATGGTTGTAAAAAAATATTTACATTTTTCACATAAAACAGAACTTTATCCTGTTCGCAAATGCGAAATACAAAACTGTGAGGAAGACGAACTGATTTAATTAGGCAATATCATCTAGTGTTGTCTGTATACTCCAGGCGCCAACCTCTGACCATAAAACATGAAGATAATACGGAAGTGCAAAAAAGCTGTAATTCTGGGGTAATTCCAGCAGGGGGCGATGATGTTGGTTTCAAAAAGAGCCCCGGTCTCATTGGAACCCATTCAAAAATGCAGATTTCAGAGTGCAAATAAACCTAAAGCGCCCGGTTTCAGAACATGTTTTGGTCTCTATCACTAGTTTCTACAACCGTGCTGCTTCACCAGACTCTGATTTCCATAAAAATCATCTGTTGATTTTATATTACGAGTTGAAGTTTTGCATGAATCGCCCTATCACAGCGCCTCCTCTGTCCACGTGATGTGGTCACGTGACGGGCTGGACTAATCACATTTATATCAGATTTCAAATATTCCATATGGAGACGTCCTGCTGGACTCGCTGAAGTCTTCAGAACGGGATTTCAGAACGCTATGGGTGACGTCACGAAAGCTCTATCCATTATATTAACGATCTATGGTATACACAGACGCCTGATGTTCATACTCCATGTCTTCTTCAAATTACAGCGCCACCTAAAGCTTGGTATATGTACTACATCATATTGAGTCGCAGTCATGGCGTCGAGTAGACGCAGGTACTTCCAGCACCAATGCCGTGTGGATGGGAAACCATTGGGGAACGACTGCGGTAGAGATATGTTTGGCTCAAATTTGGCGAACGTTCACACATCTTACAGCACTGGCGTCACACACCATTCAAGAAGAGAAGAGCAGATGATAGCAGGTGTGGAGAGCATGAGGTGTTCACATCATTGACCAGTGAGTGACAGCTCAATACGATGCTCCTCACACCAACACTGACTGCCCTCTCAGTAATCACCATACAGAATGATCAGCTTTCTGACAGTCGGCATCATTTTGATCTTGTTAGGTTTACTCGAACATAGTGGCAAAGATTTTACATGGCGCGGTAATGGTAACACAACGAAAAGACAAATGTTTGATGTCTCAGAAAGTTTCCAAATGGCCTCCACATCAAAACAGGCTGGTAATGTTATCTTTAAATAATACATACAATCTTTTATTGTTTTTGCAGGCATTTTATCTGTTTAATTGAAAAATGGAATTGGCTGGTAATCAGAATTTTTCATCTCTAATAGTTTAATTTTCCCCCCGAAAATCCATATCAGCCAGGCTCTACTTAATTCATTTGTCACCATCTTTTGAGGAAGAATCTTACTTCAACACACCTTATCACATTAATTACAGCACAGCATTCAGCTTCGTCAAAACTTTAATGTTCTTTTATCAGCTGCAACACTGTTTACGAACAATCTAAATGAAATCTGACTTTTCATGATAAAGATTGTATTAGTATCGCCATTGTAGCCAGTTAAACGTGAAACTGAATCTCTATTTGCATTCTTAATTTACACTTTAACAGCAAAAAAAGGCAGCGCTCAAGAGTACAGAGATAGTGGACAGAGTCATGTAGACTAGACCAGCATAACCAGCCGAGCGATAAAGACGAGGAAAGCATAACCAGCTAGTGAGTGATGAAGATTATACCAGCTTAACCAGCTCGTGTGTGATGCACACTTGATGTAACAGTTGAAGCATCTTCCACTCTGTGATTTTCCAGTTGAAACGTTGAAGGCGATTTGCTGAATCGTGTCTGTATGATATAACATTCAGAATTTTCTCCACCAAGGGCCTCGGCCAGGAGGTTATGTTTTCAGTAGAGGTTGTCTGTCAGCAACATTACTCAAAAAGTTATGAACAGATTATGTTGAAATTTTCAGAAACCATCCAAAATGGGACTAGGGACAAGTGACTGGATTTTGGGAGCGATCCAGATTGGTGGTGGTGGGAGCTGTTTGGTGGAGATCTGCATCTTATGGAGAAATTGAAGGCAATAATTCGGTCACCAGAGTTGCATGGTCCATGAGCACGATGACATCTCGATCGATCTGCTGAGAGAAAATAAAATTATAGACCATGAGTTGAGTTTTTTCTCACGTGCATAAATACCACTATCTAGTTCAAACAACTACTACCCGGTGTAGACCGGTGGAACTGAGGCTCTCATCTCTCACTCAGTCGCTCTACAGTTAAAGCAGACAGTAACAGCAGTCAGCACAGCAGCAGATCACTAAATTATCAGGACAAAATGAAAAAAACCTTGATGGGCTCAGGGATTATTGTCCGGTAGATCATTCATTTAAGCCAATACACATGCTACGAGCAAATAAGCGTCTGCAGTTAGCTTCCAGCTATTTGACATTTTTACAAACGCCAAGTACAAAACAGCGATCGTTTTCACTCACCTTCTCCTCCGTTGAGGACACTGCTTCTTCAGGAACTCCCTCTCCAGTAAACACTCTGTCCAGTCCACAATCGACGGTCCACATGTGGCTGCTCACCTGTTCCTACAGCTCAGTAGCCCTCCGAATAGATCCCTTACAGGCACCCATACTTCTGACTTTAAAAGTCAGAATTCTGAGAAAAAAGTCAGAACTTAGATTTTTTTTTTTTTTTCCAGTGGCCCTAATCCTCTTCAATAACCGGGAAAAAAAATTATCAGAAACTTCAGTCAAAAGGAACTCAGTGTGATGTTAAAGTCTCTGGAAAACAACGTTACACACTCAAATAGCAGCAACTGTTTCGCAGTAAGTTCAATAAAGCTCCAAGGTCTCATTAAAAAATACTAAATATTTTAGTATCAGAAGGCAAATATACTCTAACAAAGCCCACGAGTCAATCCAGCAGGGTTTTTTCCCGCACATTGTTCGCTCTGTGAGCGAGGAGTGTTTTGCTCTGCCAGTATGAGTCCAGTCCATTAAAGTGTCTTCCTGTTGGGTGTTTGGAGCCGGGGAAAGTCTGAGGAAAGCTGCCTTCCGTTTTGCAGGAACTGAGGAAAAGAGCGGCTCCTTGGGTTCCTGTCCTCTCACTTCCCTGGACTCCATCAAACTGCTCGGCTCGTCTGGCTCAGCCGGGGCTGGAAGCCTCAAACGCTGCATGTGTGTGAGAATTTCTTCACATAATTTGTTGTTGTGGAAAAACTAAAGTACTAGCCTTTATTGTTGGTGGATATTTGAATGTCTGCAACAGTAAAGTGAGATCAGAGGACATTTTCCAGAATGTTACAGTGACGGTGTGAAGTAGTCTATCCTGAGGGAAAAGCCCAGACAGAAGCCTCCATCTGTGTCTCCTGCATTGAGGAGCTTCAGCTGTACGATTGTGTGTTTTGTAAGATAAATACAAACACACATGTTTGGAGATTCTTTGCTAATGCTGTAAAATGTTGATCTGGTTGTAAACATTTCAGCTCTGGAATCTTATCACCACTGGTGAAGAGAGCATTCAGGAATTTGTGCCTCAAATAACAGAAAACAAATCACAAAATAACGATTACTTCAAGCCAGTGACGCCTACAAATCAAGGAGTATTATTTCTCCTGGGTCTGTGCGAGCTGCTTCGGCTCCCGGCAGGTTTAATAGCCTCACGACTGAAAGCAGAACCGCTGGTGTGTGTTATGTTTCCACTCACACACAAACGTATGTAGGAACACTACAGACTGTCCCGGACTTCGGCATATTTCACACACCATTTGTGACTAAAACAAACATGATTGACCCAGTGGTTGGCCTGTCTGATGACCATGTATGGAAAACAACTTCTGGCACGAAAACAAACTCACTCCGAGGAGAGGAAAATGAGAAAAGCGTGAAAACAAAACTAATAATAGCATTAAAAAAAAAAAAAAAAATCGACAAAGGGAGGCCAGCTTTTGTTTTGGGGAGATGGATTCGGCACCATTACATCATGTTCGAGCCATAACGGATCGTTCGCCACTGTGGCAGCACGGCTTTGTTTTAATTCCATTACATTTTTATCAAGCTCCTGCTTTTTTTTCCCTCGACCTGCGACGAAGTGGCCAGCTGCCCGGCGAAGACACACCGCGTTCCGTCTGCAGGCGGAACGAGGAAAAACAAACGCGTGGGGAGTCAGCGAGGCAGAGAGTCTGGAGGGCTCAGGTTGGCTACCGGCAAACTGTGACAACAGGGAGACCTCAGCCGATCGGCGCTGCCATGGCAACAGGTTCCAGGCACATAGTAGCTCAGAGAAAGCAGTCAAATCAGGTGTAATGAAAAAAAAAAAAAAACTGCAGCGCTGTACGAGCTACACTGAGAATGTTGGAGCATTAAAAAGCCCTATCAATGTGTGTGTGTGTGTGTGTGTGTGTGTGTGTGTGTGTGTGTGTTACTGTGCATTCATGCAAAACATCAATCGCTTGAAGCCGTGTCAAATGAGCAGGAAGACGGTGTAATTCCAGGGATTACCATTTTATTAGCAGCAGGCTCCTGGATTGGATTTCTGTTATACTGGTGGGGATAAAACCTTCTTACAAATGACCGGACGCTCTGACACTCTCAGCCCGGCGAGGAAAAATCAAGGACTTTACAGTATGTAAAGTGTTATCGTGAAGCTCTGCCGCTGGGCTCTCCTGTTCGCTCGCTCGTCACTGTCCCCCGAGCGGCTGCACCTCTGCAAACCCTGGTCAAGGTTGCCTGGACTGTGGCGAAGCACAGAAATCCAGCTCGTATGGAAATTAGACGTATGAGCGCCAGTGTTTATGGAAATAAATCACAAATTTTTGCCCACTAAACAAAGCAGGGGCATACATATAGTCCTTAAAACGACCCAGGAGTTCGCGTTACACTCAAGGCCTTAAGTAAAAAGCACAAAATTGCCTTTTGATTTGCTGATATCTTCAGAAATTTGTTTTTCCTGCTGGTTTCTGGAGCCTCTTGCGGGCCACAGACCTTATGTTTGACACCCCTCCCCTAAAGAGTCGCAAACATGCTGCGTACCGTTCCAGTGTCTCATCAAGTTCAAGATGAAGGAATCAGACGTGTTAAAATCTAAACAATTTTCCAGGTTTGAGAGCGAACTCCTGGCTTTAGACTGAGTGTGGCAGCAGGCAGATGGATGTTCTGCTCAGGAGTGACCTCTCAGCGTGGGTCGCTAATTCGACATATTTCAAACAGCTGGGTCAAATGATTTCACTCCCTGGAAAGCAAAAGCCTGGTGAACTGAATCTGAGCAATAAAAATCTACTGCGCTCTCTAATTATAAAGATTTTTACCTTCTTAAATAGATGTGGCGTGTTCAAACGTCGAGAGGATGCAATTAGAAGTAGACGAATTAGCGGATTTGTCTGGAGAAGGGAGCTGAAGCCGGTCGGTGTGAAATCAGAGGGTTGGATGTATGCTGGAACGCTGCGTAAAAACCACATAAGGGAAAGACAGGGAAAGACGTAACAATGTAACGCTGATCTCCGAGGACAGCAGCCCAGGCGGCGTGGGTGTCTGGACGAGACGCGCTCGCTCGCTCGCTCGCCCGCTTGCTCATTCGCTCATCTGCTCAATAAACCCGGGCCGCGGCTGCATCGTGTTGTCTTCGTACCACACGCGCCGTGGTGAACTCCCACATGTAACCCCCCTCCCTCCTCTTATCCTCCGTTTTTTTTTTTTTTTCTGCACTCCCCTTCCTTGCGGCGGACCGGCTGCCACGGTTTGCGGCCCACTCGCTGCCGTTCCCCTCGTATAACTGTCGCTCCAAGAAGCTTTCATCCTACCTCTCCTCCGCCGCACACTGGGAGGCAAACTGGAAGATTACATAAAGGAGATGTAGGCAGGATCTGTGTGTGTGTGTGTGTGTGTGTGTGTGTGTGTGTGTGTGTGTATACACCTGTGTCATAAGGTTTGTATAATTACAACCCAAATTGGGGCCTGAACATTCTCATTATGCCAATTACTCCAATTATGTAATTATCAGAGAGTTTGGGGGCGTCGTGCTGCATTCTGCATCCTCCAGCAGGGATGAAGTGAAATTACACCATTTGGCCATCCGGGGACTGGATTTGTAATTTTCTGACAGGCACTGGATCCAATTTGCTTCTCTAACTTATCTAATCCCAATGTTTTTCCGTGAGCCCCGATGGGCCGTGCAGAGCCTCCTCCATCCACCCAGTGACGGTAATCCTGCACAGTTGGGGCTGAAGTTTGCTTCAAACATCTGAGATATGACTGTAAACAGAGTGGGTCTATTGATTTACGTGAGATGTTCTGGGAGTAGAAGGAGACACACCGATACTGCACAAAGGAAACAAGAACTACATCAGCTGGGACATTTAAGGAAATTGTAAAACTGTCTTCTAATGCATGTGAGTGTGAAGTGTACACTTTGTCAAGCAATGAGACAACATCAGTACACTGCCATATCGAGTTCACCTCGTTTAGTCTCCAACTCCATTTTCACTGTGTAGGAAGAACAATAATCACAATGATGAACTCTTTAAAATCAAAATGCTGCTTTGTAAACTACTGAGCGATTTAAGGAAACTACAGTGGCAGGTAGTTTATCAAAGTCTGGTCTCAGTCACCGGCTCGTCTCGGAGGCTTTCTCGTGTGTCTGCCAGCGACAGGCGCTGCAGCCGCCACAGCTCGCTCACACAGCGGGAAAGCCCTGTGCTAATTCAGGGCATGTCCACACACTCCTGGCCAACCAGGGTGTGAAGCCAAAGGCTGTCAGTGAAGCTTAGCGACTCCTCTCAGCTCGCGCGACACAACTCCACGGATACCAAAGCCATCGCGTCTGGCCTCGCTGCCCGGGTTGTGACTTCGCTGTGCTGTGGTGCGCAAGGTGTGTGAAGAAAAATGCATTTCTGTATGTGACTTAGGCCCTGACACCTCAGTAGGTTCTGTTTGCCTTCAAGTCTTACCTTTAAAACCTTTCACCTGTTTGGTGGCAATCAGACAGGAAACGGAAGCATCATTTCCAGGACACAATGAAACTCACAAAGGGCTGAGTCAGAGACGCATGTTGGAAAGAAAAACAGACACAATGACAGATCACTGTGAAATGCCACAGACGCTTTCCATCAACACAGGACAGACATGCACACACCCTGGCATGCTGCTCCACACCAACTTTCATGGACAGAGAACTGTTCTCTTAAGATTTAAGTCTACATGATAGACTGTGTTCAGACTACGGCAGTACATTTTTTGTCATTGACTCTAACAGTAATTATTGCACTAAAGCTTTAAAAATAATCTAAAAACATCAAAAATTTAAAATCAAAACACGAGTAAAGACCAGATGTTGGTTAGACAGTCTTCTTGTGTAGAGTTTGCATGTTCTTACTGCAAACAAAGGCTTCTTCCTGCAACAATACAAAGATTGCTTGTTTCATTTGTGACTGAGCTGCCTGTGAACTGAATTCAGCTCCACTGCTTGGTTTAGGTCGTCCTGGATGAGGATTGTAGTGAATATGTGATTCCGCTGTTGAGCCTAACAGCTACATTTGATACCGAAGACACACGCCATCAAGCACAATAGTTTTGAAGTGTCGCAGTTTCATCACCTACTGGGTGTTTGTGATTCCTCCTGTCAAATAGTTTAGGTTCTATGTGGCTGATTGAATTTTGCCGGTTCTGAATGCCAATCTTTTCCTGTCACGTGGGGTTCCACAGGGTTATATTCTAGAGCCTCTGCCATTGTCCCTTCACTGAATTCCTTCAGGTTTCATAGTCAGATTTGGAGATTTCTTTCCATTGCTGTAAAATGTGACACTGCAGAAGAAAGATCGATCAAAAAAGGATCTTTCCGTCTTTGTGACAATAAGGTTCCGTTTACATGATGTCCTCAAGTATAAAGTGCAAACTTTCATTATGTTTTAGGTGTGTGTTCACTAGGGGTGTCCTCAGATAGTCAACGATTTGATGATTCGTTCGAAGGGGCCCGATTCGACTGCCAATCACGCAGTCGAAGCATCGAAAAAATGTGCTTATTAAAGGAGGACCATTCCATTCCAGCTGTATGGGGGTGCTGAATGACTGATTTTACATTGAATTGCTTGTTTTTTTTTTCAAATAAACATGATATAAAGCCTATTTGATATACATGTTAGCCTATCAAATACACTGTGGAAAAATTTACTTAACTTGTTGTTTTATTCAATATTCTTTTTTTTTTTTGACACTTTTTATTTATTGATGAGGTTTCTCTTTACTGTGGTTGGACTTTGTACAAAAAAGGGAGGAAAAACATTTACATCTGTATAAAAAAATTATTAAGAGTTGTCATGCAAACACACTTTAACACACAGCGACCACAAAAGTCGAATTCCAGATTCAATTTGTCTGAAATGGGATGATAAAAAATGTTAGCGGTGTTAGCAAATCAAAAAGCTTTTACGTTCATCAGACGATATAAATACAGAAGTGTTTATTCTTTGACAATAAAATGATCTCCAGCCGAGAACCGACTTGATTTTGTTAAATTACTACAACTAATTAAAACGATTTAACACGAAAAAATAGACGACACGTACTCTTTTTTTTTTTAAATCATAAATATAGTTTCCAGAGGTGACGTGAAAGCTGGTGGTCAGCGGATAGTTTTCTATTGATAAACACCTCTCAGCCATAACATGACAACCAGAGAAAAATGAAACGAGGCTCTTTTAGTAGAAAGTGGCAGCAGTTTGACTTGCATTTATTTGAATCGCCACATGTATCATTGACTTGAGACCCCTCTAATCCTTCTGTTTGTTACTTTTTCTTCCATCAGTTGGTCTCTGCCTGATACACCTTCTCACTAACAGATCCCATTAAAATAAAACAAAACAGAAGGTGGTCACAATGTTGTGGCTGATTGGGGTATAAAGTCTTCTCGCTCATTCATATTTATTCAATATTCTATCTATTTAGTGTTTGTGAATGAACCACCATGGTGAGCGGCACAGTCCGATTTTGCGCAGAGCTCCGTCACAGAGCAGCATCTCGGTGGTGATTTGGCTTAACTTAAAAGTCTTACAATGTCGAAAAAAAAAAAACAACTTCAGACCAAGTCAAAGATGATCCAAAAAAAGTCAAATGCAAGTTGTGTCCTTTCGTATCACTTCACAACAACATGGCTTTCCACCTTAAACGGGTAAATAGCCAGATAATTGGGCTAATAAAAGATGGTTCTGTTACTCAATTCTAATTTTTAATGCTGACTTTTATTTCGTTTAATTGTAATATTTTAGGTTATTATTATATTATTATTTTTATTTATCTAAAAGGCTAATTCTATTTAATTTAGTGTTTGTTTTCGCATGGATGTTGCGCTGCGAAACGGACCGACACAGCGCAATTAAGCCTATTTCATTTAATTTGAGCAGATAATGTGAGAAATTGTTTAGCCAAAAAATGTGAGCTTATCTGTAGAGATTATACATATAAAGAAATGACATGCTTTAGCCCGTTTGTTAGAAGTGGGTTTGGTTCTGCTCATTTGAACTATACTTCATTTGTTTGATGTTTAGAGTCACCGACACTTTGTTCCAGTCTGTGTTTCAGTGTGTAGGAAAAAAATAAGTGTTGTTTTACCTGCCGGCACTGTTTTTGTTGCTTTTATTTTTTATTATTATTAGTGCAATCAGGGCCGGCTGTAGCCATAGGTGCCCCAACGCTCTGTGTGCCGTGTGAGCACCGCTCTGCACTGTGCTGCGCGCTCCGCAGCCACCCAAACAAGATGATAGATTCGACTATCAGTCGACTATTGGCAAGATTGGACGAATCAGATTCGACTAAGGAAATTCTTAGACGGGGACACCTCTCGTGTTCACATGACAACGATGCTCAGAACCACTGAAAACACAACTTTTTGAAAACAGCTCCCAAGATGGAACTTTTCTAAAGCGCTTTCACTCCACACAAATGCAACCTTTGGAAGAAGCTGCTGCTGCTGTGCATGTGCACCACGGCGGTAGAGAACATTTTCACGTGCATGTTCACATGGACTGCAGTCTGCATCAAATCCCGTTAATTTCAACATTGGGCTTTAAGATGACTTTAACGAATTGTTGATTCCAGCTCTTTTCTGATGAGGCACAGGTGAAGTCTGTGAAATCCTAATTACTGTTGAGCAACATATTAAGCCGGCTGTCTCTCGCCAGGTGGTTCAGAAAGCTGCAGCTCGTCTTTTAAGTGGAGCAAGAGAAACGTACCTCCTTCTGAAATCTGTGTGTAGAGCTCACTTTGAGATTATTATAGCATCATCTCTAAGTTGTTAAACCGTTTATGTTCTCAGTTGCTTCATCCGGACACTCCTCAGTGCCTCAGGTCAGCCGATCGGAGTCTTTTCTTTTGCCCTTCCAACTCATGAAACGATTTTCCTTTTCTCATTACAGAGACTCTTCCTGTCCATTTTAAAAGTACTCTGAAAACCAATTTACATTCCTTGGCATTCAAACCTGCAATGAGACTTTGCTCTTGTTTTTATTGCTGAAGTGTCTTTTATCTGTTCGTTTTATGTTTTTATGAATATCTTTGTCCAGCGGTTTGTTTCAGCAGTGTCTCCAGCCAGTCAATCTCTGATCTTGAATTGAGTGTGAGTGCTTTCCTGTCTCGTTGTGATGGACTCACTCCTGTACAGAATTTCATTGCCTTTGACCATGTGGCTAAATATGCTGCAGAGCACCATGACCTTAATCTGAACCAAGTGGCAATAGCAGATGTAACACCTCAGTCGCATATTTTGTTGACTATTTTGCTTTAACATTACATTTGCAGATAACATCAGAAATACCCAACAAGGTGCAATAAATGACGGCTCTATAGGGAGCTAACATTAGACCCACTGGGAAACTCTTTGTGGCAGCATTCACACATGAAGCATTCAAATTAAAAGAACTATTGCAATTTATTCACAAAAAAATTGACATAAATGAAAAGTTATATTTGCACGTATATACAAAATTATAGACACAGTGCAATGATAAATTCACACATTTGCCTGCAGCTTCCTTGTGCATAAATTCACTTATACCACACCTGAAGAAAAACAATAATCTATAGGAAGACTCTGGTTTTTCTTAGAAGTTTTTTTTAACAGTTCTAATTTATTCATAACTGTTGGACAGATCAGAAGTCAAAATCACAGAGATCAAGAAAAAATGTCAATAAAAAATCTACATCAGCAAAGCACAATATCATCTATGCAAGTGGTTACTTTCATCATAAAACTGAATGTTATCGCACTTTCTCTTAATATTATGCAGCCAGACATTTACAGCTGGCTTGCTATGGTAATCTCATTGTGCTATTTTATGAGAAAAGTCATTTTTAGGGAATAAACAGCCACAGAAATGGCAATAATTCCAACAGTTTGGAGTTATAAACAGCTAAAGATGTCCAGATTCCTCCAGAAGCCTTGTCTGATCACATGTGAAGGAACATAATTCAGCTTTCGCAGCTCCACCCAGCATTAGGCCCTGAAGCCCGTCGCCAGGCTGCTGAGCATCGGCAGTTGGCCTCTGAATCTCTGACGGCGACGGAGGGACGTCATGCCCGAGCAGACTGATGTACAGTCAGACGGGTTACAGCGGCCAGATGGAGTGCACAGCTGACGAGTGAACGAGGAAGAGGTCCTCCTCACACTCAAACTGTAAACGCCACCAAACCAGAGGAGTGTGAGGGTGACCGGACGGATCCTCTCTCCATTGTTCTGGAGCGGGAACAGGACAGCGGGCCGCTCGTCTCCACGGCCCAAACCATTAAATTAACAGTAATTTGTCAGTGTCGCCGCCAACGGGATCAAACCGTAAACTATAATGTGATAAAGACTGACCATGACTGGCGATGAAACCCACAGGCAGGCGGGCTGTAATTACGCCCTCTGGATGATCTGGAACATGAACTGAAGATTATATTTACATAAGACTGTTGGAGTGATTGAAATGCTACTGGGGAACTGACATGACTAACAGTGCGTCTGGCGTTCAATAATGCAAATGCATATTATAAAAGTCAAAGGCCGCGCGTTTCAGCTCAATAAACTGTATGGAAAGCAGCGTCTCTCATCACATTTAATGTCTCCTCATTGCTGTGATCCAACACATCAGACGGGCCGCCGCTTGCATCGCCGCCGTGACTCACGGGTCACAGAATGGCGTCTGAACCAATCACAGGGCCAGGTGTCGGCGCTCAGTCATCTCCCTCTGAAACGCCACGGGAGCCTTCATCCTATGTAATCCCACGCTGCGTGTTGTATAACATGAAGCGGGGAGCTTTTCAACCTGCTCTTTCTCTGGAAATGTGAACTCAGAGGGCAAAGTCTAGTCAGGAGCCTCAGCAGCGTTGACATGATGAAGGTTAAACTTTCTGTCTTCCAGTCCAGACCAGAGAAAATTGGTTTGAATGCTTTCATGGAATTGTAGGAATATTTTCTTGACACATATTTTATTCCATTAAGCTTGGACAAACACATCCTCGGCTTTAATTGTCCTCGCAGACTAAAATAAACTGAAATGTTTTCTTGCCCCTGACAATTTCTGAATATTTAGTGAATTTTTACCCTCAAATGGCTCCATTGAGGAGCACTGGAAGCATTTGAGGTATGTGGCTTCTCTCCAGCTCAGCTTTCAGAGGAAACAAATAACTCTGCAGCTTTATTTACTCGACATAACAGTCGAGACTAAACTGAACTGCTTTGGGATGCAGAGTTTGAGACCCCCCACGCTGCATGTCAACACAAAAGCTTCCCTGCAGTAACTACTTACTGCAACCGTGGTTTGGAGTAGCAGCGTTTCAGCAGTCTTCATGGAGACGGAGCCTGAATGTTGCAAGAAAGCAACATTTTCCCTTGTTTCTGTGAAGAAAGTCTTTTAAAAAGTTCCACCTTCGGAGTCACTCAAACCGAGTGTTTTCAGTGGCTCCGAGCACCGCTGTCATGGAAACGAGGCCTAAAAGCAGATCAACATTTTGCAGTTGTTCATGTAGTGATACCATCTGAGACCACTAGAGGCCACTGTGTGCCAACAGAGTGCTGCTACAGTACAACAGACAAACCTCCATGACTGCTGCGTTTGACTGAAAATAAAAGAAAACAAAAATTTTGCCAAATAGCACACAGCAAATCTTAATCTGAAGATTTTAAATCTATATGCACACCAGTGCCACTTATCAAGAGACACGTTTGACAGCTATAGTCTCTATCATACAGAAAACGAGAGCGAATACATTCTCCATCTGAACAGGGTACTCAACTGAACCGAGCAGAGACTTTTGGCCTTTACTCAGCGCAGCTGCTGCGTGATGCACTCAGTGACCAAACGCCGATTCGTCAGCGCAGTAGTCACTACAGTTCACAGTTACTGCAGCATGGACGCCGCTGAGAGAGGATGCGAGCTACAGCAGCCAGAAATCGAAGAGGAACCAGCGAAGGAAGCTTAGTGATTTACTGAATTCACGAGCGGGAACAAACAACAGACTCCCAAATGATCTGCCCATCAATGGGTGGACTGGTGAGGGGGCCGCGGCGCGCCAGGCGGTGGGCAGCACGTCATGTTATCTCCGTCGAGCTGTCACCAGCACGTCTGTGGGAAGCTGACAACCGATGATCCGGTTTGATCTCGGCCAGAAAGCGTCGCTGGTGTCGATCAGAGCCGGGCACAGGCGACTGCTCTGCCAATCGCATTCCTGCGAGGGATTCTGGGAGATCCGCCTGCATGGAGGCGCTTTGGGGATGAAGCGTGGCGCATCATGGAAATGTGGTTTGGAGTTTTGGCCCTTGGGTGCAGCCTTGTGACGGTAATACCCAGGATTCAAGCGGCATGTAGCTGCAGCCTCTGTGACTTTAGGATTTAGGGGAACAATGCATGACAAACATGCTAAGTCACAACAAAAGTATGGCGGCTGGAAAAGGACTCCATCAGAGTCTCAGTGGAGCTGATGGGGGCTGGGGGGGCTGCAGCACAGCACTGTCCTTGGTTTCAGTGAGGAATGCCAACAATTTCAAACCGTCCATCCTGGGAAAGCTGAAGGACAATCACAGACAGTGTTTCCCACACTGTGCTCATGTTTGATAAGAGCAACGAGCCAAAGAAAATGAAAGAGCCAGGCTGTGAGTGACGCTGCACTGTCAGTCCTGGCTGGACTCACCGCCTCATTACTCCAACCACCATGAGCTGCAAAAATAAATACAGGGAACAAGTGAATCAGGCTGAAGAACTCACCAGAGGGCGAGTTAATTCAATTTAATTCATCTGCATGGGCATATCTGCGGCTGTAGATTGGAGTGGTGATGAGTTATGATGGCAGTTGATCCTGTTTTTAAGGTGACAAGAAACCATGAACAGAGGAGCCGTGTCTCCCTAATGAAGTGCCACTACACCCCCTCCACTGCAGGCTTCTTTTACTTTAATCTCCTACTTTCATGATATATTCGGTGAATAATGTGTCAACTTCATTGTAGTGCATGTATTTATTTTGGCGTGCGGCGAGAGAAATTCCTCCTAGTTTGGAACAAAACAGTTTGTGACTCTGCGTTTCCACTGGATGAATTCCCCTCGGGGAGTAATAAAGCATTTTCATCTGCCGCAGTGCTCTCGGGCACAGCAGTGGACGTTCTGCCTGAGCGCAGGTTCCAGCAGGTCCTCTGAGACCACAACACTTTCTACTGACACACGGGACGGAGGGCGGCAAACATAAGGCCCGCAGGCCGAAAACGGACATTTACCTCACGGAAATGGTTCGGTTCGTGTTTTCTGTCATTGTTCTGTCATTCAGGTGAAGATTAAACGCAGGCCGCGCTTTAATTATACAGAAATAAACAACAGGAGTAACTCCACACACTTTATTGTAGAATCTCACACCGGCTTCTCACTGATTTTTATGAACAGCCATAAAGTGTAATCTGACTCAGCGTGTCTCCGACCTTTAAACACAGCCACTGTTTCAGGTCACAACAGAGGAGGCTAAAGCGCTGTCAAATATACGGTCCGTGGGCCAGACTCGGGACACCAGAGGGTATAGTGTTTAAAATTGGCGTGATGTTGAAATTGCTGTTATTCTGAAGACTTGTATTGTAATTACTTTGCAGTCAAACATTTGGATTTGTGGATGTGTGTGTGTGTCACTGCTCAGTCGTTTCACTGGTCTGACGTTCTCCACTTCCACACAGCTGGCTCAAACCCTACACACATGGACATTTTTTTTTTATGAATGACACTTCTGCTCCCCATCTTTCTGGAGAATTCACGTTTATTTTGTGCAGCTGGTGGCTGTTAACAGCGTCTGTGAATGCTGGTGATATCTCCGTCATAAAGAGTCTGCCGACAGAGAGAAAGACATGCGACGTGACGGTTGGAGCTTTTTTTTTTTTCACTTTCACATTCAGAGCGCAGGAGTCATTCACCGAGTGACCCGCATCTTCTACGTTTAATCTCTAAACATGGAATAGCGGCACGGCGTCCGACTCCTCCTCCTGCTGCGGACTGGAGGCACTGACATTAGCAGCAGCTCCGCCATGCACAAAACATGAATGAAAACACCTTCTCTACTCTAAAACTGACAACAAGTGAGATCCCGTCCTGAGAGCAACGAGCGATCCGCTACAGACGCACGGGAGGCCTTCAAAAAGCGCAGGTCACACTCGATTCAGACTGGTGGTAATTACGCACATAAAAGTAGAGAGAAAAACGGCTTGATGTCTAAAAAGCGCTCGGTGCTGAGTCATCCAGAGACCCACAAACGCAGGGATGCCTCAGTGTGGCTCATTTACAGAGCAGAAGAACATCTAAACACCTGGTTTTGGGCATAAATTATTCACACGCTCCACACAGTTAAAATGCACAGAGAAGCAATGCTGGCCGGACTGAAGCCGCTTTTCGGCCCACGGGCCTCGTCTTTGACACCCCTTCTGTACACGATCTAAAATAGCACTGACCTCATGGAAACTGCTGCAAAACTTTCTTTGTAACACACACATCAAGTCCTGAACTGACCTCTGGGAGCAACTTGGAGAGTTTATGTCTCACTGCAGGCCTCAGAGGAAGTCTGGACATCACATCCAGAACCTGCCAGAGAACGACATGACTCAACACCCAACATGGGAAACACTGAAATAACAACTTCCTCCCACTGCTTTCATTCATTTTCTACTAAATTAATCACAAAAGCCCCTCTCTGTTGAAGCGTCTTCAGTCCTCCTTCCACAGCCCCCCCCCCCCCCCCCCCCCCAGATGTTGCCTCCTGGGTCACTGCTGCGCCCGGCGCCGTGACAAGAAGAGGTGAGAAATCCACTTAACACATCCGGAGTTAGAGAGGACGCTGCCGCTGCTGTCCGTCCATCGATCCGCACAATCCAACACCTCCTCCCTGCTGCTCGCAAGATGTTTTACACTTCTTTAACTACACACACAACACACAACTCATGATTTACACACAGCCGTGTAATTTCCCAGAGTCCTGCTGGGAAAATGATTCCACAGCCTATTATTGATAAAGAAAGCATAATGCCTCTGTTATAGGTTAATCATGTGATCAATTAGTGAATTAACCTTTTTCCAATAAGCTGGAAGAAATTAAGAATGTACATCTGCAGGACAAAGCAATATGTGCTATTATTTTATATATATTACAGTGGCTTCCAGAGGCTTATATTGTTTTTTCATAAAGTTGAAAGTGATCATCTGATGTTACACTGAATTATTAAAGAAACAACCCCTGAGGCTTATTGTAAAAATGGAAATAATCAAACTTGATGTGCAGGCTGGGTAATTATACCATCGAATATGTCCCTGAATGCACCACGCCGGGGTCAGAAAGTCTTAATTTGAGACGCTAGAACAGATATGACTGGCTTCAATGGTGGAGAGGCACAATGTGGAGAGTTTAAAATCTAGAGAATTGAAAATAATAATAAAAACACTGTTTAAAAATACTTTGACCGAGGGTACGTGGTTGAATTTACATCTTCAATGGGAAAGTTTCATCATGAAAGCAGACCTGGAAAAACAATAGATTTACATGGACGATTATCTTGATGAGGACATTTCCATAGATAGATGAGGGACGGACACGCCCTCAGAATGCAGAAAGCCTGGTCGGGATCACAACTGGAAACAGCTGCACTGAGAAAAACCTCCGACCGAGAAACAAGAAGGACACTTTTGTACAGTGTTCTGTATTTTCAACAAATATGTTTGACTTCTTTACTGGATGTATTGTAGTGAAAACGAAGACGCCTGCACTTCCTGATATCTGCAGTTTCATTTTGCTTCAGCCTTCATACTAATGCTGTCTTGCTGCAGCATCACTGCCAGACACTGTTTTAATAAATGAGAAAAACAGTCATTTTACTGAAGCAGCTGCTCAAAGGAAAACAAGCTAAAAGCCACTACTCTGGAAACACAATATGAAACTGACTGGTCTTTTTAAATAACCATTTTCTTTTAATATAGAACAATAAGTTAAAATGAAGAATAAAAAGGTCGATTTTCTTTTAACTGCACAAGAGCCATTTCATAAATAAGATTCAGGAACCAAGAGGTACAATTAAATAAGTTCTACTACCCTAATGACCCAGAAAAACACTTGGACTCCAACAGAAACTGAACCAGTGGGAATGTCTGAATCATTTTAAAGATAAGGTTAGGTAGGTCTCATTTCTGCTTTCAAGAGGCCATAATCAATAATCCAGGAAAATATTATCAGAATTATACCTCACTTTGATCAATAAAATAGGAAGACAAATGCTTTATCATGATTGGTTGTGCATGATTGTAAATTTGGATCTGAAAAATAAATAAATAAATAAATAAATAAATAAATAAATAAATACCATTTTACAATTAAAGCTCCCGATGTCTTATAATTACCTGAAAATTGCTTCATTATGTCGATACTAACGCTGTTTGCACATCACATTAACTAAAGCTGTATTTAGTTCATTATGACTGCACTTTATTAACTTTCAGTGTGAGTATTTGCTGCTATCTTTCTTTGTTTCCTTTATGGCTTTGCCTTGAGTCTGGATGGAGAGCTCCATGACTCTGCTGTGGTGAGTCCAGGAGAAACCTCTTGGAGTGAACAATGCAGACAGTCTGACCAGAACCAGTGTGTAAAATGAAGACAGAAATGATCCTGATCCAGACCGCTTCTACTAATCAGATGTCACTCATTTGCCTGAGACTGAATGATCCAGAGGAAAGTGAAGCTCTACACCCAGAGGAACCTGAAGCTCCACACATGCTGAGGACTGCTCTGAGCTCAGTTAGCATAGCCTGCTAACTGCTACATATATGTGTAAAGACCTTATCAGAGCTGTCCTGCAGGAGAAACCAGCAAAGGAAGAGTAGATCCGGTCTGTCAGATCTGTGTAACACACTGCTGGCATCCCTCCACACACACACACACACACACACACACACACACACATAATCACACTCACACACACACTTCACCCACCCCAACATCAGTGAAACCGGCAGCAGCGGTGTGTTCACTGGGTGAAAACAAGACGAAACTAACGGCTAACAGAGTCCAGCTTACCTCTCACGGGGGTGTCAGCCTCTTCAGGGAGGGGGTGCTGTCTCCACGGGGGGATCCTTCATCTGCCGGGACCACGGTGCAGCGCAGACCGACACTCTGGAACACATGGACCCCCAACAAGTGTCAGTGTGGACGGAGCGGGGACCGAGGGAGGATGTGCCGCATCGCACCGAAAACACGCCAGAATCTGGGAACAACAGACACAAGACATTACACAATCAATTAATCCTAAACTGTCTTCAGGTGATATTTAACTAAAAATACGACTCGATAAATACACTTTTATATAGGTTCAAAAATGTATATGTGCATTTTGGTTGGTGTATCGATGCACTTATATGGAATCCATAAAAAAGGCAGAGTGAGACCTCTGTCTCTAAAACATCTCTCAATAAAATGAATGGCACTGCGTTTAGACACACTCACAACACTCTGCCGCCATCTAGTGGTCATTTAGAGGAAGCACAGGAGTCCCTCGGTTTTTAATGAAAGTTGAGCTCTGGCTCCAGACAGCGGCTCTCTGCGGTCTGGGGATCCTCCAATGTTAAAACTTAACTTGCTTTGGTTAGTGCAAATGTCATTATTATTTCTCCAATATTTAAAAAACCTTTTAACATCATACTGGTGAATCAGTGGCTCCAGTGAGCCTCTCCTGGCACATTGTGAAAAAACTCCCTTCTCCAGATAAAGCAGAGACAGAATAATTAACAAAGGTATGCAATGTGGTGCTTTGTTTACTGCATAATACTATATTATATCATAGGATCATATCATATCATAGGATATATCATAGTATACCACAATTCCATTTTCTTTGTTTTTGTTTTTCATTACATCCAAAATACCAAGCCCAAAAGACAGCCGTCTCTTCACCATTACAAAGAAAAATTATCAATTTAAATCTAAAGGTTATTATTTTACCTGTCTGGCCAATTCAAGATGTAATTGGGTTGTATGTGACCCCTGAACTAAGTGAAGCTCAGTTTGAGTGTGAAGGAGGAATAGATCAGTATTTCCCAACGAGATTCAAAATATGAAAAGACAAAAAAAAAAAAAAAACTTGATAAGCATTTAAAACAGGGTGGATTTTATATTTATCTTTTGCTGAGATGTAGAACTAATTTTTCATGAGTGGAAATGACAAAATAGATCTTTTTTTATTCATTTTTTCATAGATAGAAGTAATACAATAATACTGTGTCAAGGAAGGGCAGAATTATAACTGAAATTCTCATCTTTGCTGCAAGAGCCAATTCTTGTTAGTGAGCCGAGTCATAAAAACTAACTCTTTTTTGGGAAACGCAGTGAAAAGAAGCGACTCTCCTCTCGCCCCCCCCCCCAGCTGTCTTTCCCTTCCCCTCCAGCAGGTGGCGGTGAAGCGCTTTGCTTCACTTTCCTCCTCTCCGTCACCCTTCATCTCATGAAATACTACAGTCACCTTATTGAAATCTTTTTATTGTGTTTGCTCTGATTGATTTCTCTGTGTGTTATTTGCCTTCGCCGGAGGAGAGACGCCATAAGTTTGGCCCCTGCCTCTGAATATTCATGGTCAATCTCTGAGCGCTCTTTAAAAAAGCCAGCGAATCGCAGTGAAACGCGTGCAGATTTATCACCGCTGTGATCAAGTTTTCCCCCGCTCTCGTCAGTCCGATCTGTCCATAAATCTGCTCTCACTTTAATGAGAAGAGAGGTAATCAACAAGAAGTGATGCCAGGCGTGCTAATAAATTCCGCAGGAATACTAATTGGGGTTGTGAGAGGTCAGAGGACTGTGTCTGTAACATAAAGCACTCTGTCACGCGCGCTTGTTGTTTTACGCGCCGGCAGTTCCTGATGCTAAAAATAGTGGATATTCCTCTAAAACCGTGTTCATTTCCCTACATGAGCAGATCTGATCCATCATTTATGAACCATAATCAAATCCTTCTCACTGCTGCAGCTTTACTGTCGGAGTTAGGAGGACGAAGCGCGGATCGGTAAAACAGAGTCATGATGGCCTTTAAATTTAAACTTTATATGTGTTTTTGCACCGAGCAAACGTGAGGAAAATATCAGAACTTTTTAAATTCCGGCAGACCGGATTGGAGCCTCTTGCAGGCTGGTTTTGGTCCACAGGCCTTATGTTTGACAGAAATAGTATATACACTGTGGCAACCGGGTCATTTAGTGTTTTAATAAATGAGACATGTGTCCTCTTTGGAGACTATAATTATATTAGAAACAAGAAAATACGACTGATTTGTTGCTGACTTCTTCTTGGGCTGAAATCTGTTAAAAACATGAGGTTTAAATGTCATTATGATATATAAAAAAAACAGTTTAATTGAAATGTTTGGAGTACTACATATAGAGGATGTTCAGGGCCAAAAGCCAAGGTTTCATTATTCTCTGTGTCTATTGTCCCCGGCTATAAAAAGTCCACTTTTCCCTTCCTAATTACTGTTAATCATAAATTAACTGGCCAACAAAGTCGATATAATTAAAGGACAATCAGGCTCCAATTCTCCAATTCTTCACCCAAACAAAACCCTCCGACAGAATGACAGCAGAGGAGTGTGTGTAAGCTCTGTGATCCGGGGGGGGGGGGCACCGAACGGCCCCCACCCCCCCCCCAAAAAAAAAAAAAACAAAAGGAGCGTGTCCAGAGGGGAGGATTACATTTATCACGGCTGCAGCCGGAGACGGGGATCAAGAGAAGGATAAGTCACAGAAAGCAAGCTTAGCCAGGAAGAGAGGAAGAGAGCGCGCAATCTGAATAAGAAAAGAGCGAATTTAGGACAAAAAGAGGCAAAGTTTTTAATTATTCCGGCTGTATTTTGGAACATGAAATCGCTAATTGTGTCAACAATGAGTCCGTAAAATTGTTATCTCCAGAAAAAGATTTGCTCGTGCCTTTTACGCCGTGCAGCATTTTTAAATGAATTAATTAGGCGATCACAGTAATTACTGTTTATATTGTTGTTAATGAGCCCAAAGGCAAGCGAGCTGCACTCATCCAAATTACAGTGGCGAGGCACGGAGCCAAGAGCGGGTCCAGGCCGGAGCGGCGCCTGTTCCGCCCTGCTGCAGCGATAACCAGGACCGCCCCGCCACCGCTCCTTCCTCCCACACCAGCGCCTGCAATTAGTCTGTTAAAAACGCTCGTTTTAAACCGGGAACGTCAGATCGGAATCGCCGCTCGTCTCCTTCCCGTCCGTCTCCCATTTTGTCAGGCGTCGATCACGCCGCTTCCCTCGCCGCCTGTCACATTTGCCGTGACATTTACCGCCGTGTCGCGTTTCGTCGGCCACAATAGGCCGGCGCCGGGCCGGGGAAAAGGTCTTATTGTAAATATGATAATTCCATCAGGTGCCGTAATCAGGTTTGTGAGTGAGTGACGCTGGAATCTCCGTCCTTTTGTTTTTCATTAGAGGAAATGTCAAAGCGATGGAGTCTACGGGAGAGACGGAGCGCGTCGGAACGGAGGTCACACACATCACACACACATCACACACACATCACACAGCCTCCCCTGCTGCCTCTCTGTCAGTCTTTATTCAGTTTTAGCTTCTGACTTTCATCCTGAGCGGTGAAACAGAAGCACGGTCAGCTCTGAACACCTGATGAAAACGTCTCTACTGTCATAAAGTCAAACAAATACTCAGAAAAATCACAGCGATCGCAATTTTAATGATGCTTTCTGCTGCAAAACTTCTCCTTCTCCTCCTTGTTGGATCAGTGCCAGATTGGAGCTTGTTGCGGCCCAGTTTTGGCCCATGGGCCTTATGTTTGACATCCCTGGTATAGCCTGCTACAACAGGACCATCTAATCTATTACCACTGAGAGATTTGTTCTATTTAGAGACTATCTGGGGATAAAAAGGAAGAAATATTATTTTATACTTTAACTTGTGTTGAAAACTTCTCATCATTTAAATCAGCGAGAACTATTTTAAATGATAAACTATAATTTGTACAAAAATCATGGGATTGGAATGTTTGAATATTATTATAGAATCAACAAAAAGCTTGTAGTTTTAGTGGAAATATAAAACTATCTTACTGTAATCCATTCATCCATTTTGTTTTTTCCTTCTGTGTGAGTTTTGAATTAAATGGAAACGTTGTTTTGTTTGTTGGTTTGGAAAATCTTATAGAAAATGTGACGTTGATCAAATGAAAAGACGCACTGAGGAAAAACACTTTTCACCCCCTGGATCACTTTTTATTGTCTTTATCAATGGATTTAAATTTAAAAATCAAACATATAAATTAAAACAATAAGTTGAAATATGATTCTGAACAGGCCAAATCTCCACATATATTTATAATGATAAATAAGCGGTGAACCCTCCAGTTTGACCTTGTTGAGGCTGCTGCCGTCGTCTCGTTCACCCTCCATCCTTATCGACGCGTTGATTCCTTTTTTCCTGTGTTTCTCTCAGATCTTCAGTCTGAGGCGTCCTCCTCTCAGTCTGCCTTCATCCTCTGCCTCTGCTTCTGTTAGCTGATCATATTTTTCTTTCTTTTGATTCCTTTCAGTGCAGATCCAGGAACAAACGACTGCTTCTGAAACGCTGAGAGGCTGAAGACTCACGATGAGTCTGTTGTTGTTCTAAACGGGCATCAGGAGCCAGTCGCTGGGAGTCTGGGGAGATTTGGACAGTTTAGTTAAGGTTTTACTATTATTTAGGTTAATTTAATGTCGAATGACCTGTTAACAAAGTAAAACTTCTGAGTTTCTGAGGGTTTGTTGGCAAATTCATTTCTCACACTGAAAGTGAAACTTCTTGTTGAATTCTTTTTTTTTTTTTCTGCTTTTGTTAAAAGTCACAACCTTTAAAACGTAACAAAGCAGCAGAAAATGTCAGAAACAGCAGGAGAGCCGAAAGTCTGGAGCTGGAGGAAACGGCGGCGGAGCAGAGCTGCTGTGATGAGAACGGAGGAGAAGAAAGAAGGAGAGAGGAGGGGAAAACAGGGGGGCAGAGGGGCACCTGTTCCGGGGGGGGGGGGCATCCAGGGTGATGAAGTCTTCCTGCTTCCTGCTGTAAAAAGGAACAGGAAAACGGTCTTTCTGTCGCCTTGGCAACCAGCAGCCCCCCCCCAACACAAACACACACACACCGAAATCCTAAACGTGTGATGTGAGAGAAACGAGAGGCATGAAATCAAAACGATGCAGAGTTTTAATGAACAGGACAGAAGTTTCGTAAGTTTCTCACTTCGTTCTCCTTTCATTCCAAACTGGACGAAGAAGAAACGTTACTGAGAAAATCACTCAGAATGATCAAATTCAGGCGAACGACCAGCAATGCGAGGAGTTTCCCGTCATCTGTGAGAGGAAAATCCTGACCTGCGTGACACCAGGAACAAACCCGGAACGCACTCACACGTGCACAGTGTGCTGCTCTCACTGTTAATGTGACGAGATTTGATCTGAACTCGGGAATACTGTCCAACTGAACTCTTACTTTGTCATGTTCGATGCTGTGAAGGGTTCCTTCCTGTTCCTGTGTCTTTTGATCTATTCACCAGCTCATAATGAGTGACACTTCCCTGCATGTGACCCATCCTGTTCATGCTGAACCTTTACTCCAGGAGCGACGGGCTTCCCAGTCAGAGAATTGCTGGGGTCAAAGGTCACGCTCAGGAACCCACAGCGGTGACCTGTCAGCCGTGGGATTTAGATGTCGTTTACGTGACATTTTCAAGTGAAAACTGAAATCTTTCATCCCATTTTGGATGTTAGTTTGAGTGACAATGATGCTTGGAGACACTGAAAACGCTCCGACCGTGTCTCCATGGAAACGGGGCAAAAGGCGAGATTTGTAAAACTAAACAAAACGCTAAGCCCGACTCAGCTTCATGTGCTCTGCACACGCATCAGTCGATCATCAAACCGTCAGTAATTGTAACTGAGGGACTGATTTGATGTCAGTGACCAGGAGCGTCAGACGAACACGTCTCTCAGTCCTGCTCAGCTGTTCCCTCAAAACACGAGACAGTATATCTGCAAAACTCCACGTATGAGGAAGAACAGCAGCCATTATTTGTATTGCATGTTAACTGTTTTCCCAGCATCGTCCGCCTCTCTCTGTCTCGTCCTCGCTCTCGTCCCGTCTCTCTCTCTCTCTCTCTCAGACATTATCTAAAGAGATGCTCTCTAATTAATGTGTCTGGCGGCCTTATTATTCTTTGAGGGTGATATTTTCCTGTGATGAAAGGCAGAGAAGGTCAATTCTAACAGAGACCCCGAGGGAGAGAGGACAGTGTGTGTGTGTGTGTGTGTGTGTGTGTGTGTGTGTGTGTGTGTGTGTGTGTGTGTGTGTGTGTGTGTGTGTAAAATGGAGGAAATCCTTCCAAGTTGACGACCTGTTGAAGCAAACAGTGAAGTCATCCTGCTAGTTTGTGCTGATCCTCTTCACTCACTGATATTTTCACTCCGGTGTAAATAAACCTAAACATGAACTCCTCATGTCCACCGTGAGTCCAGGAGACCAGAATGTGTAGAAACTCACAGACGAGCTGCAGTTTCCTGCTTCTTAAGCAGCTTCGTCCAAACCGGTGTGTGAAGGCCTCACATCCTCCTGAGAGGCTTTACTGAACCCCCCACCCCTCCCTCCACCCCCCTATTTAACGTTTGACGAGGATTAGCAGTCATTCACATTGATACATCTGCACAATACAGTAACCGTCTGAATGAAGGACTTTATTGATCCTGATTATGTTACACATGAACAGATCTGTGGTCCACACAGCCACACCTCCTGCTGGAGACTGAAATGGGTCGACGATCAGCTACGAAGCACGAAAAACATGAAACGAATGTCTTTTATAATCAGAGTAAAGCAGACGTGACAGCTCTCATGAGATGATTGCGCATTTTAATTGAATTCAGCATTTTCAAAATAAAATAGCATTTTTAAAGTGAAAATGGCTTTGTTTGAGAGATGACAACGAGATGTTTGAAACGAGTGAATCTCTGCCACTAAAAAGTAGCTCTATTAAAAAAGTATTGCTTCAGAAAAGTTTCACATTTACCCGGCAATGTTTTGAAAATAATGTCTGTGATGGCTCTGTGATGACCGCCGGCTGTCTGGGCTCTGAGGGCCTCTCTGGCCTGCTTCTGGCCTTCTCAGGGGTCAGAGGTCATATATGCATGATCACTATCACCATCACTATCACCATCATATTTGCACGATCACGCTGATCTTTAATCACTCTTCACATACTCGGTTACCTTGTCTTCTTGTGGTGGTTAGAATAATGGTGGTCTGTAGTAGCCCTCTCTTGATGCACGCCCCGAGTTTACTACTAGTTACTAGTCTGTTCACTACTATGGTTCATCAGGGGGGAAAAAAAAAGAAAAAAAAAAAAGAAAAAAAAATTATATAAATGTATGGTTCTGTCAGTTTTTGTGTTGGTTGTCGGCTCTGTTTTGGTGTTGTCTAGATTGGGGTTTGGGATGGTTCTTGGTTGCGTGTGGTGCGTCGACAACACTGTTTTGCATTTGTTGTGAATTTGTACATAGGTTGTGCCCCCCCCCCCCCCCCCCCCCCCCCCCCCCCGTTCTCCCTCTCTTTATCTCTCTCTCTTTCTGTCTCTCGCTCTCTGAGCGTTTCCGTCCCGGTCCTGTCCAGCAGCCATGCCGGACGCCAGCTTTAAATAAAGGCAGCAGCAGGAGGAGATTCGTTCTCGTCCTGCTGCTAACATTAAAAAAAAAAAAAAAAAAAAAAAAGAAAGAAAATAATGTCTGTTTCCACAGAAATGGCAGAAATGCTGAAAACGATGTCGTTTTCATGCAGGCCACTCGTTGACGTTGTTAGTTTGTTGCTATTGTCCCAGAAGAACAGGGCAGAGCCGACAGGCCCTTTAGGCTGTACAGACTAATGCTAAGTGTGCCGTGGCCTCCAGGCCTCCAGGGGGCGCCACAGCCTCAGGACAGAAAACCATCTTGAATATAATGATATTAAAACCGGTTGATACCATTAACTCGTCAAAACGGAAATCCTCACTGATTCAAATGTGAAGCGATTCTCGATCAATATTACGTCAAACGACACATCTCCTCCTCTTTTCATTTCTTCTATACAGATTTTCAAAAAGTATTTCAGATTTTTGATTTTTTAACTTTATATTGCCGATCACTGCTGTAATCTATGTTATTATATATTCGACCGATTTCACAATGATGGCTATAAACGAGCTGAACTTCCCATCCGTGTCCTGAAGTGAAAGACGGCAGGGCAGGAGATGGCGTGGTGATGAGGAGTGTGGCGCGGAAGCCGGGGCCCTTTGTTAGCCGGAGCCTCCCGCCGCCTGCCGTCTTTCTCCTGTGTTCCTGAAGCAGAGCTGCACTCAGTAATTATGAGGCAGACAGCGGCGCCGTCACGTGACGCAAAATGACAATGAGCAGCATTTCTGTCTGCACGGCGAAGGAATGAGACCCAGAAACAATCTGAAGGAGACGATTTTCTGTTCTAAAAATGGAGCGTTTCAGACAAAGTAACACAGTTCTTACTCAGACTTTTACTCAGACAGAGTTTCTAAAAGCTGCAGAAGTATTCTAGATATTTCACTGCGTTTTGCTCCAGAAAGTTTCATTATGTTGAGATTTCCAGGTTTGGTTTTGTGAATAAATAAACATTTCCATCACATATTTGCTGCACCACAATAAAGCTTTAAAGCTGAAATTCAAAGGTTATGTTACTATTTTACCCACTCCGCTCCTGAAGTGAAATGTGTTTGACAGTCCGGATCTATGTTTCATTTTCTGAGGCTTGGCTCATAAACCCTGATAAAGCTCATAATTACACACATATCTGTTTAGTCCTTCTGTTTTCCTGAACGCCGCTCTGTCCTGTTCAATCTCTACCTCCACCCCGGGACATCCATCACCTTCCCGCCTCCCGCTCTCCGTTCACAGCCAGTCTCCCTCCGTCTGCGTCGTTCCTCTTCGGTCTTCCTCATGAACTCACTGACGAGCTCCAGGTGATCCATGACGCCGCTGCGCAGCTCCATCCATCAGTCCCGTCTCGCTCCCTCTCACGGACATCGTCGTTTTGGCTCAAACTGTTCAGACGAACACACTTTAACGACATTACTGTCTATTGACACAATCATTCCAGTCAGTGTATTTCTGTTTCTACATGTTTTAAATACTGTTGTCCTCTCGATGTTCCAACAGGAAAAATGTCTCTGAAATGTGATAAAATCCAGATGTTTTGGGAACTTTTCTGTATTTTGTGTCGTGCTCGTCGTTTACTTGTGTTTCAGTCCTCTGGTGAATATAACACACACACTTAAAAGAAACATGCGAACTAGGATTAAAACAATGGAAGTAGAAGAAGAGAAACTAATTTGAATGAATAATTTACTGTTATGTTTTTATTGGATTCCACACAATTATTATTCTGCATACTGAGAGACTTACAAACAAACCGGGCTTATCTCACTAATTTAATGATAATTCATTTTTTGTATTTCACAACAATGCATTTTTTTATATTGCTTCTGTTTTTTTAACCACTTTAATGCGCTTGCTACTGTTTTGTTTCTTCTTTTAACCATGTCTTGCCATAAAAAGGAAAGTTTTTCAGACTAAATTTCACTGCTAGGTCACATGCATTGACAATGAAGGCCGAAATCTGTCTAAATCTAAGTTATGAAGAGTTCAGGTCCATGAATTCAACTTAAATCAAAACAGTCAGCGTGTGTCTTATCAATCCTATACAATACAAAAAAGAATAAACAAATTAGTGCTTTTAGTCAATTAAAATGTTTGAATTTAATTAATCGCAGATCTGACTGTAGTTAATCACGTAATTTGTGAACTTGTAAGTAGCATGTATTTTAACTGTCAGCAGCTTCACAAATGTGGGATTTGAACCATTCGGCATTTAAAAGTTGAGATGCTGAAAGGAAGAACTGTCTGCCTATTATGACCAAAAACAATCAAATCATTACATTTACTGAAATGACTTCATTAAAATGAAACAAAAGTACAACACAGCACAGCACAGCACACTCGTGCACGATGCTGCTTCACAAATCGCTCACATATCACTTCCCTGTTCGGCGGAGAACCATCCATGGACTTTTTAAGGAGGAGTTGGTCGTTTTGCACCGCACCACCACTATCTCCTGTGTAGCAGATTAGCATTAGCCACCGGAAATGGCAGATGGTCCACCTCTCAAAATGATGCATTGCTAAAAAAAAAAATCATAACGCGTTCTACTGGAAACATGAGCGCAATTTGTTAGCACATTACTTTTTATCAGCACTAAAATAAAAAAAAAACAATTTTGAAGTACTTGAGTTTTCAACCATCCATCTGATTGTGAGTCTTGGTCTCCAGAAGAACGTGAGTTTCAGTCAAGGTGGAAAGAAAAGGTGGAACCTGGATCCTTCAGAGGGGTGGTGGGGATCAGATTACACGCTGAGGCTTCACCTGCTGTGGAAGTTCAACCTTCACTAAGGAAAACTGGACAAAGAGGTCAGCACAGGAGGGAATCGAACCAGGGTTTGTGTCCTCACTCCACCACTCCTGACTCCTACCTTCATTATAACGATCTGCTGCTGGTCGCTCTCTGTCTCCGTCTTTTCATTCTGCAGCAGAACAGCAGAAAAAGCCTTTTTCTAAGAGCAGCATGAACTGAATACTGAATTCCAGAGTATCTTAACTTGGCGTTACCAGGCCGTCAGCGGACCGCTCTGCGTTCTGCAGGGCTCTCCTCACCGTTCACCTCTGGATTCAGCTGCTGCGATAGCGACTGGCTGAAACCGCCAATAATGAGACCCGCAATTAGCAGCGGCCAATCAATGGGGTAATTGCAGAGCGAGACTGATGGACTGTGAGGGGAGAGGAGGGGTTTGTTTCCAGCGCCGTATCGATTTCCCTCCAACCAATTATTTGGTTTCCAGCACTTTGGAGCGTTGTTCCCCAGCCATCTGCTTCGGCGGTGCAGCGGAGGGGAGGGAGGCGCCGTGCAGGTTGTCTGCTGCACCGGGAGTCCAAATGAGGAGCTCTGTTCGTAAACACACCGACAAATAAGACAAATGAAAAAACAAATAAGCCCTGGAGCAACAGAAAGTGTTGTAAATGAATGTGTGTATTATTTAGATTTTGGTGGAGCGGAGGATGCGAGAACGCCGCGGCACGAGACCAGCTACCTGAGCTAATGTTTTAATTCATCTCACTAAACCAGAACCAAGGCAGAAAGGCTCAGTGCGACGCAGGAGGACAAAAAAACTGTTTCAATATTTGGTTAACGTCTCATTCTTTTCATGAACCAACAGATCTGCAACCAGCAGGAGCTGGATTTTTTTCATTCATTTCCAAAGTACAGAAACGCCTCATCTGGGTTTCCATGAGAAACACTCACTCCCTCAACTTTTCTATTGTCTCTAACTGAATGAAAACTCCAGTTATAATTCTCAACAGGAGACTTTTGAATGAAGACAAATCTTTTAAAGCTATTTACATGTTATTGTGCCAAGTTTAGAGGGATTAGGAAAAAAAACTTGGACGAGTCTGTTGTTTTGTATCACTTGGTTGACTACTAACCTGATAAACTCTGCATTTTACATAAGATATATGGTTATCATCATGAAAAATACAGAAGAAATGATGGTGAAATGAAGTATTTGTATACATGTATGAGCAATGAATGTCCTTCCAATAATTTCAATAAGTTTTATCCACAGTTAGTGAGGCTGTCAGTACCTCTGCCTGACTGTAGGGGGCAGTGCTCAGCAAACAGGGTCATACTTGTTCAGCATGAGGCAAAGGATCCGTTAACATGACAATGATTCAGTGAAACCACATCGTTGTGTTTTCGTTTCAGAAAAGCTTCACGTGTTGAAAACGACGTCAATTTCCACGGAACCAGCAGAAACGCTGAAAGCAATGCAGTTAGCATGCCAGGCCAGTAGGTGGTGCTGTTAGTTTTAATGATGAAAACACGCACATGCATTTGGAGAACATAACCATTAAGAATAGGAGAACTCAGACAGTCATATGGTTATCACAGCGACTGTCCACAGACTCTTCCAGACCTAAACCAACTGTTTCTGATCCCACCGACACTGCGGCGCAACGATCTCTGATCTCCTCTATAGAATCCAGACTATTCATTTGCATGTCCAGCAGCGAGCGAGCAGTATCTAGTAGCTTTCAGTAGGTTTTTGTTCACATCAGGCTCATTTCTCTGCTTTTCCTCTGGATCCGTCTCCTGTCCATCCTGTCATGGCAGGACTTGTTCAAACAGGAGAGTCTGTATAATAAATTTCTCCCACATCACACATGAAAAATTCATCTTTCCAGGCAGGTTGAAGTCTGCAGCCTCAGACACTGCCGATGAAGTTCCCCCCTGCTCATTATCCTCCCTTTGCTGAGGTGAACACACAGACACACACGGGCCTGGTATTGATTTGGAGAGCTATTTCCAAGATGTCTTTTTCCATTCATGCGCCAGTAATGTGCAAAAGGCCAGTCTCTCCCCCAAGTGAAGCCATTAATGCATGCAACCTGTCCAACCAAGCATAATAATAGAGCCACTTGAGATCAGCACTACAGCGGCGTTTCTCCCTCTCCTCCTGCTTTCTCTGCTACTTCCTCCGCAGACCACAATCACAGAAAAATTATTTTGTGCTTTTCACAGAAAAGCTAAATGGATCTCTAATTATAATGACCTTCTCTGAAAAGGTTGAGCCGTAATTGGAAAACAGCCCTGGAGTGCAGGCCATCTTCTGTAGGAGTGGGTGAGAAGGAGAGGGGGGAGGGGGGAGGGTGGAGAGAGAGAGAGAGAGATGGAGAGAGAGAGATGAGGGATTTTTTAATGGCGCATCAATTCTGACCTCAAAATGGCAAAAACAATGGAAAATACAGGAACTGCTTTCTCTCCTTTGAATCCATCTCTCCATTCCCTCTTTCAGGGTAAAAACAATTTATTCATTCAGATTGACCCGGCGCAGACTGAATGAATGATTGATTTGAACAATAAATATTTCAAGGAGACTTTCTGTATTTGTGCTGCTGTGCTTTCAGAAATAATGAAGCACGTTGCTCAATTTTTAAAAATACAAATGCCACAAAAGAAAACTATGCAAAGGATGTCGGTGAGCAGAAAACAGGAGGCGCTTATCGTCACAAAACTTACACAGAATTTCTGCATTTGTTCATCGTTTGAAGAATAATTTGAATCATTTTGTAGAAATGTGCAATAACAATATCTTCCTCAGGCTCCGTTTTTGGGACAGAATATCAAGTGAAAACACATCCTATAATATTTTCACAAATGTAACATAAGTCCATCAGCAAGGAAACTGCAGTAACACTGAAAATACAAACACTGAAGGTTTTCATGTTGGGCCACTAGTGGGCGCTGCTACACACACATTACACACAGATAACAATACGCTATAAACATTAACATCGTATGGAAAGACGAAGAAATTCGGATTCCTATTCATTCCCTGAATACTGATAAAATATCAACACACTCTCATTGTGACATTGTGGGAATTCTGCTGTCGTTTCCACATAAATCTACTTCAGAGTAAGTCTGCATTTTCTATAGCGGCAGCGAGAGAAACTTAACTGGGATGATCTCTGAGGAATGAGACGGAAAAGGGGAAAGGATGGTAATTGCTGCAGAAAATTAAAAAGTCTTTTCAGATAAGTTTTTTTTCTCTCCCGAACTCATTTTCCCTCCCATATCGTATTTACATATTTTATTTCTGCCGTCAAATTAACATAGGGTGACTGTATCCGCTCTTTTCATTACCAAACTAATAGATTTTAATCTATTGTTCTTTGCATTCATTTTCCTTCGACTCATCAGAACGTGACGCACATGCACCCACACCCCACACATACACACACACACACACACACACACACTGTGCTGTCTGTCTGCAGTAAATGTTGCCCATCCTCTCTCTCTCTCTCTCTCTCTCTCTCTCTCTCTCTCTCTCTCTCTTCTCCTCTTTCAAGAGCCGTCACAATGGAGCTGCTAGCAAGAAGAGAAAACTGCTTCCTCAAGCACACGCTCTCCTTTCCTTTATTGTCTTCAACAAAGCCAGTTTATTAATCCAAAGGAGGACGAGAAAGAGAAGAGAAGTGAGCAAGAAAAAAAAAGGAGGGGGGGAGGAGATGAGAAGACGAGGAGGAGGAGGAAGAACAGAAAGGCAAGTCAAAGCAGTTTTGAGTTTCATCTCATTTTTCTTTAGGAACTGAGGGCTGGAAAAAAAAAAGAAATCAATTATGGAGCACACCTGAATATTATTTCGAGCACCCAGCCACCCACTCGCTGCCCGTCCCCTAGAAAACCAAATTACTCAGCAAACTTATCGCTTGCTGTAGCAGGTCTGGTATTAAAGAAAACAATCAAGCGGGCCTGGATTAATCTCTGACAGGCGCCTTATCTTTAACTTGCACCTTTGTTATTTTCTGATGAGCTGCTCTTTTTTCCCGCCACATTGTACCATACCTCACTGCCCCCTTTCATTTTCTCTATGGGCCACGGCAGAGGACCTTTCAGTTTATTAAAAAACCCTTTATTTGTGAAGAACAAAGAGGAGGCGAAGGCAAACAATAAGGTCAGGCAATCTCCTTTCTGCCAGCAGTCGCTCACCTGTTATTTGGAGTGTTATCAGCGCTGGGGAGGGATTCGCTGTAGGTGAGGGAGACGGACAGGACGGCAGGCGCCGCCGCCGCCGAGCGAGGGGTAAAGGAGGAAAAAATAAAACGCTGATTGACACGTATCAGCCTCCAGCCAGAGGACCTTTTGGCTGCTCTTCATATCAAAGAGAAGAGGCCTTTGGCTGCTGGATTGTTGTACAGCAGGCAGAGCTTCAGAGGGCAGCGCTCCACACACGTTTAACATAAACACCAGGGCGGAGCATTACAGGGGAAACACACACTTCAGCTGCCTGGAAAACGGCCGTGGCCGCGTCTGGACGAGCGGGACGGAGCGGAGACGCCGAGCAGATTGTTGGTGGTTACTTCCCAGCGACCCTCTCGTCTCCAGCTGCTTGTCCTTGACAGGCCGAGAACAGAAACACCTGCCACAGCTGGACGAGCCGCACATCTGAAACGCCGACTGACAGCTATGGATTTTCACTGATCCAGAGCGGCAGGCGGACGGAAGAACCATGGAAACGTCATTAAAAGAAAGTGGTGCTGCAGGAATTTGTATTTTGTTTGAAAGACCAGTCTTTTTTTTTTTTTTTTTTTTTTCATTTCAAGCAATGAATTTTCTGTTTCCTTGAAATTATCCAATAATTTCATTGGACTTTGGCCTCAGCCTTGTGTAACAGAGTGCTGCGTCTCAGCGGAAAGAAGGCGAGAGCCTCTTCGCCTTCAGCACTTCCCATTCCCGCCTCCATTCCATTAAATTCCTCCCATCCCAATCTGAAGCAGCATCGCCACTGACAAGTGTTGTTGTTCACCTCTTCCTTCTTATCTCCCTCCTTCCTCAGAGCTCCTCTCCTATTTTGTCCTCTCTCTCGCTCTCCTCCTAAACTGCATGATGCCGGGAAGAAACATGCGAACACAGAAAAACGTGTCACTTCATCACATTATGCCGACGACATGCCGTTTTATACAAATGAAGTTATTAAAACTACATGCAAAATTTTATATAAATGTGGAATGAATTTTAATTAGAATTCACCTTTTACCTCTTAAGCAGACTCAACGTGTTTTACACACTCCGTCATGTTTATGTGTTCATCACACCATGAGGCAGAATGTCAGTGAAGCATAAAATAAGAGATGAAAAAAGATCATGCACGTCTCCTAGCAGTCTAAACCGACAGCAGCTTCACTAGAAAATGGTCCGGAGTGTCCTGTAAGCTTTTTTAAATAGAGAATTGTTTGTCTAACCTTGCAGGTAGAGGTAGAGGTTCTATTGGAGGATTATGCTGGTTCAATGAGAGGAGCTTGATCCATCCATCAACCTGAGGAATGGAAGACGGCCTGCTCGAACTACAGTGCCAAATCTAATATGCTCAAAGAAGAACGATATCCAGCACCTTACAAGTCTTTTTCTAGAATTTTAATATCCTCATAGAGGATGCAGTGTATGGAATCACATGAAGCAAATCTGTGTTTTCTCACTGTCTGGCTAAATAAACCCAAGATTTCCTGGGCGAAGGTCCCATGTTCGAGTCAGAGGTTTCTTTAGGGGTGAGGCGGCTGTGAGACACATTTGACGCTACAACGTCTCAGGAATCACTCAGCCATCTGTTTGAAATCACACGTGATCCTCAATGAAGCCAAACGGTTGAAATTATCATTCTTATTCCAGGACATTAGTCCATGTAGGGAGAACCACAAGCAGGCCTGAGTGTGTGAAATGTTCAGGTTTGATGTTTCTCCATCCAACTTGGGTGTAACCGGCGTTCACCTGCTGTCAGCTGGGATCAAGCATGAATTGGATAAAGTGTTGCACAAGATGAATGGAGGGAATCCATGTGTTATTCAGTCTTATTCATCCAGCAAGAATAACCCTGAAATTCACCAACAGATCTTCAGGTTGTGGGAGGAAGTCAGAAGGCACAGAATAAAATGCATGAAGACCAGGGGTGTCAAACATAAGGCCTGTGGGCCAAAACCGGCCTGCAGGAAGCTCCAAGTGTGGAAAAATTCAAAGGAAACATTGATTTTTTGGGACTTTTCTCTGTGTTTTGTCCCAAAAGATTTCATTAAAATCATTCTTGTAGTTTCTGTCATTTCCTTGTCTTCTTTCTGCGTGTATTTCTGCCGGACGCTTCATCAGTGCCTCGTCGGCCATATTTGCTCGTTGCTCCGGTGTCGTCTCGACGATCAAGCAGCAGAAAGCGTCGCTCAGCTGGTTCCGAGCGAAGCGTTCTTGTTTTGGCTGTGCCCTAATGAAGACCTGCGGCGGACGCCACAGCTCCGCCACAGCGCCGCTGATTCGCACGTCTTCCGCAGAGCTGGCATCAGCAGCGGAGGAGCGCTCCTCTCCTCCTCCCTCTCCTCATCATTCTCCACAGCCGGGGCGTCATTGTTGCCCCGCGTGCACATTGTTTGATGTTGTTCTCTGCGAGTAAATAGACGCTGCAAACACTTGACACAGTTGTTAAACAGGGAGCGGCTAAACGTCTCCTAACTCCACATCAAACGCTATGCTAATGTCTGCTGCATTAGTGATAGCGAGCGAGCGAGCGGGGAAGCGAACACGGCCCACTGCAGAGCGGCGGCGCCGCACATCGCAGCACAACACACCTAGAGAAGCCCCAACAAGATACTGAGTTCAGAGCAGAGGCGCTCAGGCTGTGCCGGAGAGGTTCGACCCGCCAAGCGACAGACGCCATGTTTTCACTCCTCATGCACAGATTGTATAGTTAGAAAACGGCAGAGATGCTGAAAACAATGTAGTTTGATTTCACGTCAAGATCTGAGCCAAGAATCTGGACTGGGAGCGTTGACTCGTTGTTCTTTTTATCCATCCATGTACAGAAGAACTATTTACTACAGTCGCAGTGCGCATGGGAGGTCACAGTGTTTCAAAAAGTTGACTTTTCTGGGTAAAGTCTCAGAGAAAGATGCCATAATGAGGCAGTTCGGGCAGATTATCTGTCGAAGCGATACGTCTGAGGACAGTATGGCCGCCGTGTGGCCACACTGTGTCCATCAGCCTCCGCTGACCCTGGCGTTTCCTCCTCCGAGCTGTCTGCTTCTCTGCTGTGTGTGTGTGTGTGTGTGTGTGTGTGTGTGGTGGTGTGACAGGACGTATGATCCTCTCAGAAGCCTTCTGTCATCCTCTCTCTCTCTGTCTCTCTCTCTCCTCCTGCTGCCTGTCTTTTTTCTTCACCTCTCTTCTTTTGCTATCTCACTTCCTTTCTTCCTTTTTCTTCTTCTGCTATATTTTCTGACAGTTTTTTTTTTTTTTTTTTTTGCCCTTCTCTTTGCTTTAAAAACCTCTTTTTTTCTCCTTCTGCAAGGATATTCTGTTAAAATCAATTCAGGTTCTGAAGAACGGACATCCTCTTTTCTTTTCTCTTTATAGCAGAAAGAGGAAGAAACCTAAAGAGGAAGAAAACAGAATGAATGGAGCGATTGAAAATCTCACGGCTGATGTCCTTTAAGCAGAATTCATACATTTCCAATTCATCCTTGACGTGAACTGGAGAAGAAATGTTATATTTGAATCCAGTGTTTACATGTCTCTTCATAGCGGTGAGGATGAGGATGAGGAAGGCCCTGCGGTGACTGCACGCAGAACAGTTTTGGGAGGTTTGGCTCTGACTCCCAGCTACAGTAGGAGAGAGCGGCGCTCTGTCAGTCTGATGGATGTTAAATGCTCTTCTGAATGCGGACTCTCCCCGGTGTTGACTCTCTGTCTGCGTCGCACCGAAGAGGGAGACGACTAATAAATTAACCAGCCCCCCCCCCCCCCGCCCTCGCTCCCAGGGCTCCCAACTCGGAGTGATGGATGTGAATAAATGGGCCATAGAAAAGCGCTGGGATTCATCCACGGCGCTCGGCCCGTCTCCCCGTGTCACTCGGAGAAAATGTAGGCCACGTCCGCGTGGAGGACCGGGGGAATGGCGGCTCCCACGCCGGCACGCGCGGCGGCGGCGGCGGCGTTTAAAAGAAAGATGTAAAGAATATCTGGGCTCTAATTTAAATCCTCACCAGCAGAAAGCTGTCAGAGTGGCTCCTCTTCTCCTCTCTGCAGTTCAGAAGACAACAAACACGCTGCATTATTGATTTTCCACAGAGTCGCGGCAGCTCCAGAGACCGTCTGAATTCAAGGACACAATCAAGCAGGAACGTGTGTGTTTTCGTGTGTAAAATACACACACACACACACACACACACACACACACAGCATGTTTCAGGTGGAACTTTAAACTCCAAGTCAAATCTAATCATTCAATATCTTTTCAGCATCTGTGTGCCATTTCTTTTTTAATAAATCCATTAATTGGCTCTGAATTTAATGGAAGCGTCATCGTAATTATTGAAACCGCTGGAAGCCGCCGCTGAGACGTCTGTCAGCTCCGCCTCTGCAGCCGTTCAGCATCAATCTTACGGACTGATCATGTGTGATGATGGAGAACCTTCACACTTCACCAGGGGAACCATGGACTCAGCCAGTGGAAGTGAGCGCTGGAGCTGCTGGCCAGTTACTGAAGTACTGATGAACTCGCTGAAACACAGCTGCAGTATTTCATTAAAGACAAAAAAAAAGGTTGAGACACAGTTAGATATAAGTCACAGTATAACTTTGCTGCAAAACATAAATACATAAAATTAATCACAACCAAACACTTTGTTCACAAAAACATACAATCCATTGATCTGAGGTTAGTGAAACACTTTTTCTCTAAAAGTAAAACTGAAGCGAGTTTTTGTTTTTTTTACCATGCAGGCTGTCTGAATGTGTGACGGGTCAGATTTAAAAATGTCAAGTTTCTGTGACAATCCTGCGGTGAGCCTCAGACATACAGTAAATTCCTGCAATAAATTCCTGCAGTATTTCACCTTCATTTGATTTACATTCACAGACTTTTAAAACTATTCCTTCCACTTCTTGCCAAACATGTTCCACTTAGAATAAATGAAGTAAAATAATCACTTTTTTATGTTCTGTGTCTATTTAGAAGATTTCTAAATGCATGACTACACTTCCCTTAGATTTCGTCTCAAAATATGTTTCAATAAAATTAAAGAGTTGTAACTTCCTCATATAGTTTTTTTTTTCAGTCTGTTAAAGGTTGAAAAGAAAATACTTCAGATTTCATGAGGAACACAGCCGGGAGCTCATAATTAAAATATCTTCTGCAGAGGAAATTAGATTTTAATGAATGGACTTTGAATATTCTGAAATAAAATAAGGATTCTGTCCCATCATAAAACGTACAAACATGTTTGAAAAGGAAGAAAAAAATGATTAAATCAACCACTTCTCAGTCAGTTACTGCAAAGGTAATACGCTCTGCTTTTATACCATGCATAATCATGTGTATATTTTTAAATATAATACATATTTGAATTTTATATATTTATATGAGAGAGCTTTTATGTATTTATTCAGAAAAAGGTTATTTAAACCGATTGATCCAAACGCCATGTTACGTTGGACGCCTGGTCTCACCTGTGTACCTACTTTAAATTACTTCTTTATACTTTATATTCTTTTTTAAAGAAAATGTTTTTAATTGACATTTTAATTTAAGATGAGTTACTTTTTTTTTTTTTAAGAATTTGTGTTTTGTAAGCTACTCCTTATTTTAAAGTAACTAGAGCAGCAGTAATTTTCTGTAACTTACTGAAAACCACATCAAACCCATTTTAACGCAGTTTGGTTTAATTTTCTCTAAAATGTGTTGAAAATTCCCTCTTTATGTCGACTCTGTGGCTTCGTGTCACTGAAGACAGACTCTGGCTTATTGATGATCATTATTTAATCCTATGATCGTTTGTCATTTTAAAAGTTCAGGATGTGTGGAGAGCACAGGCGTGTTGAACGTGGACATCCTTACCTGCAGGAAGCTCGTAAAGCAGGAGAAGAAAAGGACTGAAGAGGGAGAGGAGTTGGTCTGCAGACCCCCCTTTCAGTGTGAAACCAGACCTGGTGGTCCTGCTTTATTGGCTGTTTAGTCTCTGTTCATTACAAACAAGCAAACAAACAAATCTGTCCCCTTGTTCAATAAACATGCAGTATGCAAAACCTCTGTTTGTTTGAATAAATGAGGCTCCCAGCAGGAGGCCGTCATCTGCCTCTCACCTCCTCCTCCTCCTCCTCTCCATCTGATCTGCATCTCCTCCTCCTCCTCCTGGTCCCGATCCCACTCAGGACTCCCTCCTCAGCAGGGGGTCTCTCCCGACACGCCTCCAGGCGATAATCACACACGGTCCCGCTCTCCCTGTGTCCTGAACAGTCCTGACAGAATTCAACACGCCATCCATTACAGAAAAATAAAAATCTATTGCAACCTGAAACCAGGTGAGCATCAAATGCATGTAATTTGACACCTGGCTTGTTGTTTGCTGGATGTCAGACACGTCCAACACATCCAACCAGCAAGCTAAATGCAACAATATCAAAGAAAACACTGATTTTTAAACCAAAACCAAAACACAGATACCAAATTAAATTGAAACAAGCTAGATTACCAATGTTAAGACCGAACACGTTATTTAAACTTCGACCTTTTGTTTTTCTTTGAAGCGCATTTGGGTTTAGAGTCGACTGAAAACCAACAAAAGAAAATAGTTTTGTAGAGAAACGCGTAAAAAACTGAAGGCTGTCCTTGGCTGCAGCAGGAAGCAGGTGAACGCAGCGCTGAAACAAAGCGGCTGAAGGCCGACGCTTGTCTGGGGCAGATGGAGAGACGAGCTGAGGAGGATGGACCGGGGGGGGGGGGGGGGGGGGGGGGGGGGGGGGGGGGGCAGGAGGCAGCTGGTGGGAGAGGACAGAGGAGAGAGAGAGAGAGAGAGAGAGAGAGAGAGAGAGGGACTTATTACTGCCACACTCTAATTACAACGTACGCCACCGCACGAACAGGCGCCCGCCTCGGCCACAACAGCCACACCTGAGGCCTGCCATTGGCCGAGAGGAGGGCTAATTTCAGCCAGCGGGGGGTCCGCGCACATCTTTTAATAAATAACGATGCCCCCGGATTCAGACATGTGCACCTGCGCCAATTAACAGGTTACTAATTGGCCGGTACAAAGCGGGATGCGGGTGAAGCGTGCGGCGGTCTCAGAGCGGATCGATCCACAGGGGAGGGGCGGCTCGCCCCGCAATAACGGCCCCGAAACACCGTCCGCCTGGGAAACGCTTCGGGATTCGGTTCTGGAAGGGATGAACGTACGGCCAGTCGACACCTGGTAACTTCTTACCCGCGGCTGCAGGACGTCCATGAGTCCTGACAGCTCCAGGACACCGTCTGTGGTGTTAACTCATAAAGATGTTCATCATGTGACTCTAACCGGCACTAAGTCCACAGTCTGGTTCACCTGGAACGTTTTCATTTCAGTCACATAAAAACTAGTTAAAAGCAATTTCACATGATCAAAGTCCAGCTATGGTTTCAATTCTAAAGAATGAAGCATGTAGGAAATATAAAACAACAAACCTTTATCAGAATCTTCACAGCTATGAATATCCAGTGAAGAAAACAACCCACATCCATTGATAACTGCAGTAATAACAACAGATTCATTACATAATGGTTCATTTTGACATTTTCTTTTCGTTACTATGTACTTTCTGTGTACTGTACTTTTATCGAATTTTTCTCTATTTCTGTCTTGTAAACATCTTTAAAAAGATGCTATCTATTCTATCACACAAGATCTTCAAATCAAATCCACTTGATCCATTTAAGAAAACCTGAAAATGTCTTTGAAAAATGTAATGAAACAGATATTAAACATAAACATGAGGATTTCTTAGCTGCAGGCTCCCTGCTCCTCATCTTCACCAGGTGGGTTTGGTTATTCTGGAAAAGCTCAATTTACTCTAAAATTTCAGGGTATTTTATGATCGTCATACTGAAATATTGTTTATTGTTAATATTGTATAATATATTATTTTTTAAGCTCCTAAATCCCTTCATGTTCAGACACTAATGATACATCTGTCAAAAATTAAACACTCCTTGGTGCATACATACATACATACATACACAAATACAATAGATAACGTATGTATATATCTATTTCAACATGTCTGAATAGGAGTGAGACGAAGAAATTTCTTCTCCGAAATTCAATGGTCATAATTTCATGGTCATCCTGCTTCCTGATTCCGATGGTTCATGAAGATTTTCACCACATTTCAGCTGAAACTTGACCGTCAACCAGTGGCGGCTCAGGATCACATGATCAGACGATCGTATTTATCATGGTATCATTCCTGCTGTAAACCTGGACAAATAAAAAAATAATGCCAGTTTGTACATACGTGAATGACCAACCTGGATTTTCCTCATAAGTAGTTTTACAGATGTTCTCCAGATGTTTTCCAGAGGTTCAGCCGTTTCTATTTAAAGCTGATCATGCCGTCCTGCTCTGATGAGGCTTTTGTTTGCTCAGGGCTGTGATTGGTCGTGTGTTTAATATCGGAACGGACAGCGTCCACGTGTGTGTGCGCGCGCGCGCGTGTGTGTGTGTGTGAGAGAGAGATCTATTTAAAGAGTTAAATCTATTGTTCTGTCCCTGTTGTGGCACAGATAACTACAGTGGAGCTGCTGCTGCTTTTTCCCGCACTAAATCTCCCCTATCTGTCTCCCTCCCTGTCCTTATCCCTGCATCTTTCTCTCTCTCTCTCTCTCCTCCTCCTCCTCCTCCTCCTCCCCTCTCTGCAGCCCTCTAATGGCTTCCTCATTTCACTTTCTCCCTCATCTGCAGCACGAAGTCTCCTTCTCCTCATTCCTCCTGTCTTTTATTTCCTCGCTGACTCTTTCTCTCTCTCTTTCTCTCTCTCTCTCTTTCTTGTCCTCCGTGCTTCGGCTCTCTCTCCCTTCTCTTTCTCTCTGCAGCTGCACACTTAAAGACCCTTGCTGCATTATCCTTTTAATAAAGGCCTGGGCAGGAAGCAGGGAGGCAGAGGACGGAGACAAAGACGAGGCCGCCGCTGCCACAGCAGCCTTCAAACCTCATTAACTTTTGTCTTGTTGCGCCAGCCTACACACACACACACACACACACACACACGCACGCACGCACCGCGGCTCCCACATGTACAATTACCCACATATTCATTCTGTTTTGCACGCCGCTCTTGTTATCCGGCCCGTCCATCTTCAGCCTCCAATCAGCTTCTGTCTCAAATGTTTGTTTTGATGGATTGTTATATTTCATGCGCAGACAAAAGGACAGCATAAAGACACAAATTCTCTCGAATCAACGGTGCAGACGGACGATACGGGGCTGCGGGCCATTGATCCGGGCTCCCGCGTGCGTGCGCATGGAGACCGGGGAAAACACGCCAGGCTGCTTTGTGCAGTTAGCAGCAGGTCAGCCCGCCAGTAAACACACATCTCAGGGCTGAGATACTTGTTATCTGCTTACCTTGGCAACAGCCTCAGCGGCGGCTGGCTCCTCTCCACAGACCGGCGTCATTAATCACACAGTCATTTCGTTGCGCCGACGCAGGTCATTGAGCAGCGGCGCTGATAATGTCTGGACGGGGCGCGCGGATCGGACGGGACGGAGCGCTCAAGAGAGGCTGGGACGAAGCAAGGCGCTCCAGAAACAACGCTTTCCGTCCAAACATGACACACACACACACCAGATACGGACGAGGACAGTGTGGACGCATGAGTAACTCCCACATGAGCAGGACAGTCAGCATGAAGGTGGAGACCACCTGGACTTACTGACAGGTACTGACGAAAAGTTGGATATTTACATGGCGCTGTTTTGAAAATCATCTTTGAAAGAAGTCAGTTTACACGAAAATGGCAGAAGCACTGACAACATGGTAGTTAGCATGTAGAGCCACCAGTGGGTGCAGAGAACAGTATCCTATAATCAATAACAATGGTGAATAACTGAATATATGTGTGGACAGAAGACCAAGTTGGACAGCTCTCAGCTGCAGTTTCTAAGACTTCCTTAGAGACTGAGTCGGAGTGTTTCAAAATATTGTGTTATCAGTGGTTCTGAACATCATCATCATCATGTAAACAGACCCCAAAATGCAACAAAAATGTTCCACATTTACTAGAAAACCTTTAATACACAAAGCCTGAGTTGCAGCTTTAACAGTTTTCTTTAATCCGGGCTCTAAACTAATGTTTGTATTTTGTCATTCAGCTCAAACTTCCCAATTTTTGGTTTAACTTGACATTGAGGTCCTTTTATTCTCAGTGTTCTGAGCACCGCTGAGGTTACCCCGCCGTGTTTTATTTTGGGTTCATGTAAAAATATAAAAAGAGATTCAAAACTGACAGGAGCGCTATGGTAAACCACCTGTATGATTCTAAAGCGCTGTGGGAAAAGCTGAACAAACCTGGATTTTCTTCAAATTTACCACTGAAAAGGAGGAAAAGATGTGGTTAGCTAAACTCTGCAGAAAACTTTCAAAGCTGTGTTACCTTGAATTTTAAAGTTAAACAGGCTTTGTGTGACTATATTGTGTTTTTCACAAAAAAAAGAAACAAAAACGCTGTTGAGTTTTTTTTTTTTGTACTCCTCTTGGCCTTTGCTGTTCCCGACTCAAAGCTTTGTCAGAGGAAGAAAAACCTTTAAGCATTTAATTAAAAAAAACCTTTACAACATAGTTCCGTTCAAGGGTAAAAAACAATATTTGATCAGTGATAAATAGTCACGTTTGTTATTTTACATTTCATGCACTGATTCCCTGAAAATGTCAGCGAATAAAGTCGTTACGGGAAAGACGCCTGCAAGAGAAATGGATTGAGGCAGCTGGATTACTATTATTTTAATAAGATCCTACAGCAGTGGTGTCAAACAGGAGGCCTGTGGACCACAACTGGGCCACAAGAGACTTCAATCCAGCCCACCAAACCAAGAAAATTGCAAAAAATTCAAAGAAAACAGATTTTAATCCCATCGCTCATCTCCCATCGGTGAAATCAGAGCTGAGATATCAGTGATGCTGCTATAAAAGCTCGCAAAGATTTATAAAGATACCCATAGTGCAACAGCGAGAAGTGTTTTTGGATAATCACTGTATTTTGCAGTAGATAGTTTCATAAAAATTGCCTTTATGAAGAAATGTCGTCACTTTTCTGTAGGAATTGTTTGGTTTTTATGAAAATATCGACATTTTCATCATGTATACTCTGCACCACAACAAGGAGAATCTTTCAAGTTTAAACTTCAACGTTATGAAGCGACTGTTTTACTGGTCTGGTCCACTCGAGGTGGAACTGTTCTGAGTGTGGCCCTTCAACCAAAACGTGTTTGACAGCTCTGGTTCAGGAGAACCAGCCCCTGTTTTCCAGCGTAAACCTGTTTGACATGAGATAACCATATCCGGGCCGTTGCCGCTGCCTGACTTTGGGACGCGTCCGTGTTGTTGCTCACCGGTCTCCTGTGCGGCGGCGTACTGTACCGTAATTACTGGTACGTACAGTAAAAAACACAGGAGGGGAATTTAAAGCGGGTGCCAGGGTTGTTTGTGGCACTCAGTCACCCGCTAATGAGTAATCAACTTTCACAGCTTGAGTGTTGGGGTGGTAATTCGGGTTGCACACCATGTTCCCGAACCGTGGAGTAGCGATTCATTATCATGGAGATCTGTATAATCAAACAATTAGTGAATTTCTTCTCATCAACAAGGCCTGCTCCCTGTCTGATGGGCTCGTCGCTGATGGGAGAGAGAGAGAGAGAGAGAGTGTGTGTGTGTGTGTGTGTGTGTGTGTGGGTGTGTGTGTGTGCGTGTTTCGGGGGTGATAGTCTTTGACAAGCGGCTGCTTCTGTGACGTTCGCTGGCTGTTTTCCCAGTCCGGGGCGATGCGAGGGTTAAACAGCTCTGATGAACGCTCACACACTCCGTGCACGTGTCAGACTGAGGAGGGAAACCGCCGGGACGGTAATTGACAAGACGGTAAAAATGTGAGCACGAGGGAGAAAGACACACACACACACACACACACACACACACACACACACACACACACACACACACACACACGGAGAGAGATTGTTTATGAGAGATGAAGGCAGAGAGAAAAGAGAGGATCTAAATGTGTCAGCCCTCGTCGCTTGTTTACAGCTTCACTCCTGGAATCAGATTCATTTAAATCTTTATGGGAACGCTGGGAACAGAGAAATAAAGCGGCGTTCTCACAAGACGGCAGATATTTTAATACGTCTCTTTGTTTCTCCTGACATGAGCTCATTCTTTCAGCGGGTTGCAGAGATTCAGTGGCGTCTGATGAGGCCGGATCTCATCGCTGACACCCTGTTTTCCCTCACATCTTTGGAAGAATCATGAACCGTTTTCATGTAAGAAATAAAGAAAAGAGTGGATTGGAAAACTGTCTGAACATGAGTGTTTATTGTGGAGAACACTAGGGAGCCTCGGAGAAGCGAACGAAGGAGAAGAATTCAGATTAAAGCCAATAAAGACACGAGCAGAGATCATTTCTAATGGCGGCAGTGACTGAAAACCTGTGGACTGCTGAACAAATCGAACAAATGACGCTTCCAGATATTATTTCAACGAGACAACAAACATCTTTTTTTCTTTTCAACATGAAGAGCATCACTACAAAAACCTATATCAGCTGTACTCCTCTAATATGAGCTTATGTGGAGAAAATGTCAGGATTCTGTGAGTCTGTCTGAGACTCAAGCAGCAGCGAGAAGGAAGTCTGCTTCTGCAAGTTCGTTTCCTGTTGAAAGAAAGTTAGAAGTTTAATTTCTGTCTTTAAAAGTGCTTGAGATGACTGCTATATTGAATTGGATTGAACTGAATTGAACTGAAAAACAAAAGGTGCCTCTTTGTCTCCCAGTTGGCCTCAGTTCTGTGTGAAAGACACAAAGGGAAGTTGGGAGCAGTGTGAACTCTCAGAGTACATCCGAGTTCAGACTGGTAAACTTTTCTTTAACTTTTCTAAGTAGTCTTTTGACTTGGAGGTCATGGATTCAGACAGAAGTAAGAGGATGTAAAATGCTTCAGTATGTGCAGAGAGTCTGAGTGTGGAGGTCCTGGAGAGCAGCGAGGGTCTGTTCGCTGGGAAAGTGTGGTCGACGGGGAGCGGTGGAGGAACGGCGGTTTCCAAAGGTCATGAGATGCTGGAGCTTCTCCCGGGACGATGTGGTCAAATTGTTTTTGAGAAGTTGAACGTATGAACAGTTCACGACTCCCTGACGTCACCTCAGCGTCCCTGACAGCCTGCTGGGATGTTTCCTGCTCCCGTAACCGATAAACGGACGACGGAGGTGAAATGAACTAACAGCAATTTAATGTCGTTACGGAAGTAAAAAAGAAATAACAACTGCATTCATATTTTATAGAGCGTCGTTCTCTGATCTGCTCCCCGGGTCGGAAACCTTTACAACACAAAGGCGATGAACAAAAAGACAGAGCGCAGCAGGTTGTTCATGCACGTGACCGGTGCTGTTTGCCGCCACAGAGGCTGTTTATTTCTGTTTCTAGCTGTTCCTCCGTCACGTCCGGATTTGGTTTTGTGTGTCTGTGTTCGCCCCGTCGTACAGCTGGGATCAGCTCCAGCACCCTGCCTGGATAAAGACGGACGCTTTGACTCTTTTCATCTCTTTCAGCTTACATGCAGCTCTTGAAAGTTTCTTCCATCAAGGCTTCACACAGAGGAGGAGGTTTTTCAGATCGCCGGGTTTCTTTGAGCCTTTTCTCTTCCTGCGCTGACCTCGCTGACATGACATTTACAGCTTCACAAACGCTCTTCCGAAGCCGCAGCTTAATTTTTCTGGGAAATCAGTACAGACTTTTGAAACAGATTTTATTTAGTTTGAGAATATTTAAGACTGAACCTCCTGCTGAAGGTTTTCTTCTGCTTCCTGGCCTCTCTCTCTCTCACACCTTCCCAGATAACGGTGTTTGTAAATCACTCAGGAACATTATCTGCTGTCTCAAATCCACTGTGAGCCCACGTTAAGTGATCCAGTCTCTCATAGTCATCTGGTCATTTGGCATTTTGAGTTATTATATGCTGGTCAGATTGATCCATCAAGCTGCAGACCTCCAACAGGCAAAATGGTGAAGAGACAAGCGTATGGCATCTGTTAATCAGAGAGCAGTCAAGTTATTTCGCTTCCCAAAGCCGAAGACAGAACAGGAGCGGCGCTGCAGTGGATCAAACAGTGTGGATCCACCCTCAGCTGACTGTCACAGAAATAAAACACGTATCTGCTCAAAGGTAAGGGGAGGCTAGGCTAACGCTATATCGTTATAGCGATAGCAAGGCTGTGTGAGCAAGATGCTCATATCTTTAAACCTGGATGTCTAAGGTATGGTTACTAGAGCTGCTCAATTGTAGAAAAAAAAAAATCATAATCACAGTTATTTTGGTCAATATTATGATCACAACCTACCACTGCAAGAGATCAACGTCCTCCTGAAGCGTATAAGTGTCCAGGTCTACAGTAACAGGCCTCATCAGCCTGGGGCGCCTAGCGAGCTAACTAGCTAAGCTAACAGTAGCTCTCATGGAGGATGTGGAGCCCACAGATAAACATATTCTCACAATACCAGACAAACATAAGAGAACTTACCTGTTAGTACAAGAGCATGAGGCTGTGCTCGTTGCGTTTGAAGCAGAGGTCGTGCGGTGAAATCCTGTCCCACCACCACGCTGCTGAGGATTGTTGTTTGTTTGTTTGTTTAAATCGGAGGCGGAATGAGCAGCAGCTGCTTCTCTCCAGCAGAGGCGCCGCTACTGGCTAGGGCCCCGAGCTGAAGGGGGCCCCGAGGGACGGCTGACATCAGTTAATTTCAATGACAAATTTAAGGCGCTACACTAGACGCTGCAACGACAACGTGTCGAAAATCCCCCGCATGGGGCCCTTTTCCGAGTACTCACCGGTTAGTTGCTAGAAGGGGGCCGGCGGAGAAGACGGCGGATATCAGCGACACAACTTGAAACCCCCCGGACACATTACAATGACACGTCTGGAACCTACCTAATGGGGCCCCACTACTACCCGGCTTGCGTCAACTTGCAGTCAGTGCTGCTAAACACACTTTTTTCGGGTGAGGATAGAGCGTCTCGCTGTCGTTGTCGGCCACCGCCGACATGTTTATTTCACTCGTGAAACTCGCTAACTGGGAGCCCCGCTAGCTAGGAGCCGTGCCGCTACCACTGCTCTGCTGTGTTTACATGTGAGGGGAGGGGGAGAGGTGGGGGGGCTGCAGGAGGGAGACGAAGCAGGGCGGAAGAACAGGAGCGGATTTTGAAAATACACTTCAACACGTTTCAAGTGGCGCTAGATCCTCTTTACGATATTATCATGTGCGCATTTTGAACACGATATTGAAATTTCATTTTTTAAAACCACGATTATCGTCAATACCGATTTACCGCGACAGCCCTATTTCGGATAGACCGCTCCGCTGCTTATTGAACGCCTGTCTTGCTTTCCCAGCGTCTGGCTGTCTTCATCACTTCCTCCCGTGTTCATAGTTAAGCTTAACATGTTAGGAGCCGTGGGATCACTTCTCTAACCTCTCCAATCATCACTGCCTCGAGTTTAGAGCTGTTGTAGTGTCTGCCTTAAACCGCTAATCTGCAGTTTTCTAATTGTTGCTGTTGAATTTCATGAAAGCAGCACGAACCAAACTATGTGTTTGTTTGAAACATGAGGTCTTGTGTTCACTGTAGCACTGTTAAAACCACCATCGTTAAAAAAAATCTATTTTTTCTTGTTCTATGTTCTATGCTATAACCCTTAGCTTACTGAAGCAAAGTGCATAAACTACTTCCCATCAATCTATGTGAAAGTAAAGACTGGCTTTAAAAAGCGTGCACTGGGTGAGGTTAGCAGGCTGAGGCCTGTCAGTGTGTTGTCGGTTCTCTTTGTGGTTCTGCTCTGGGCCTGGTCGTCAGCTGGAGTGAACAGAAGAGAAGACACGGTTGCAAATACACACCTTGTCATCATTTTTCACACCTACTGAATTATTGACACCTTGAGCCCAGGGATCAGAAGACATTCAAGGAAACCTTGTTCTTCGACCAAGTTTACATGTCACCATTTCCAAGTGAAAACAGATAACTTCAGTTATGTTTGTGTCCGTTTACACAGAAATGGTTTCAGATCCTATGAATTTTTTTTTCCTTCTTGCAACACAGGCTGAATTCTTTTAGTCGCCTCTGCGAGCGCTGTAAGTAAAAACACTGCTGCCTCGCCGTGTGTTCCCTCCACCATCGCACACACTGTATGTCAAAATCGTGGACCTTATTCAAAAGTTGTCGTTACGGTATTATTTTCCTGCTCCCCGACTGATACACTGCGCTGTGCGATGAATCAGTCATGAGGTACTCCTGCAATCTTTAATATTAACTGTATCTGCAGCCCTGATAATGCAATAAAAGCATGCACATGATGCCTCTCTATTGCTTTTGCATGAAAACAATATCAATCCCCGCCAGTGAATAATCCACGGCCGAAATCAAATTTGTTTGCCTCTGTTGTGATGAATAGTGTTTCATAAAGTGAACAAACCTCCCCATTATTCCCACTGCGGAGTGTGTGCCAATGTCATTACCCTGTATATTACTTATCAGGGGAAAAGAGGCTGGCTGGGAGACATTACACGTATGATACATAATGCGTTCAGTCGGAGCTGCCGTGTTAGGGTTAGCCGTGTGCCAGGGGGGCAGGAGCTGCGTTGGTGTGTGTTGATGTGGTTTACAGGTTGCTCGTGTGTGTGTGTGTGTGTCTCTTGGTTTTATTGAAGCAGTGGATGAAACTTGGTGAACACACAGCTGGGGTGGGAACACAAAGAAGAAATGCATTGTGTGTAAATATGCTGGAAAACAGATGATGCATATGCGCCGCGACACGGATTAAATTTTTGCCATAAATGACATTGGTTCCTTCACAATAGGAGGAAAAAACAAAGCTCCGACAGCACGGCCTCTGAAGCACGATGGAAAAATCTGGATCGTATCGGCAATACTGCTGTTTTATTAGACTATAGAGGAACAACAGTGACAGGAACAATGAGGAGGAGGAGGGAGAGTGATGGAGAGAGAGGCGGCGAGAAAATCTGAATTCATCACACATATGAACAAATTCATCCCTCCAATGTAAATTCATATATCCAAAACACAAGACACCACATTTCTGCCTCCACCTAAAATTAGGTTTGAAAAAGATAAACTCTGAATTTCACGGAGGTGCATCGATTCCAGAGTCCTGCTGCTCTTCATGGATTATCGGAACACTGTGGCACACGGGAACACAGCCAGTCACAAACACTGGAACGAAAATACTCTTCTGTTAATTATTGGCAAAGTTTTTTGGGAAAAAGCCACAAATCTGGTGCGGCAATCTTCTGGTAAACGATCCAAGCAATAAGAAACGTACCAGTACATTTGAAACAACACGAGAAAGAAGTCTGGAGACCTGAGAGACTTCAGGGTCCTGAGGGAGCGACCAGAGTCCAGCTGAGAGACGCAAACACAGAACAAGTTCAAGACCTTTGCTTGTTTTTTCACATCTTCAAATGCGGTGAGATGCTTCCTTGACGGCTGGACGTCCTGCTGGGCTGAGACGCAGGTCAAGCCTGGACACTTCATACAGCATCCACCACACCTCCATGCTGGAGAGAGCAGCTGTTCGAAAAGACTCCAACTCTCTGTGGAAATGGGGAGAAAGCAGCTTTCCGGACACACTGCTCCCGCGCACACACACCACGGCCGTGGTCAGCAGTACGCTGCATGTGTTAGTGCAGATGGACGATAACAACGATGGCGGCCTCCAGCCTGCCACGCCAACTACATCGTTTTCAGTGTTTCTGACATTTCCATGGAAAAAGAAATAGTTTTCAAACAGTTGTTGTGTGAATGTGAACATTTCTGGAACAAAAGTGAAAAAAAACGATGGTTTTTCACTGGGACTGTTCTTGTCTGAACATCTCCTTAGACTTTCAAAAAGATTATGGTTTTGTTAGCTTGAAACAATGCTGGAGGGATTTTTCAGCTCTACTGTTGGTGACTAATATCACTGATATTATATAAGCTATTTATTTCATAAGGAGAGAAAATGTGATTAATTGTATCTAGTAAAAGTAACATATACAAACTTTACAGCTGTGCTACATTCGCCTGTTTGTTGCAACTGAGGACTTATCAAGGCCAGATCAATCCTGATCATTTTGTGCCTGAATTTAACCAAACAGTAACTTTTGGAGAGCTTAATGAACATGTTTGGTGAAAGATGACAGAAGCCTTGTGAGGCTGTCAGTGGTACTCCACGAGAGATTTAAAGAAATTAATTCACGTGCGTCTATATGCAGCAGATGGCACAAACCATTACAGTTTTATTTATTTTTGCTTTTAAATCATTATGATTGAAGGGTTGATGTCTGAAAAACAATTATGTAGCTCATAATTATGACTCACTATCTCATATTAGTGAGAAACACTTTCACACATGAGCTGTTGATGACTGATCCGAGGTGGCAGAAATTTACATTGACAAATATGCTTTAAGACAAGTGTGACTCCACTGGAGGGCGAGGACGTTTACAGTGAATACACACAAAACATTCGTTTTCACTTCACCGATGAAAGCTGAAGTGTGAACTTGGTCATGTGAGCAGAAGATATGAATCTCAGAGTAATTCTGAAACGCCAAGTGTTTCCGATGCCTTAGAATCGAACATACAGATTAAAAAAATACTTTTGCAGCACATCATCAGTATGGTAAAACGGCCCTGTCTCACCCAGCTGAAGCTCCACTGCATGGTGAATTCTGCTTCACTGCATCCACCCAGCAAGGAGCAGACCTCGCAGAAAGAGGCACCATGGAGGCAATAACACCATCTATTGATCTGTCAGTGGCCATCTCCACCAGACCTGCCTCCATTACAGTTGGAGACTGATTATCCAGACTTGGGTTATCTGGATCTGCACTGTGAGTTATGTGATAATCATGGTCTAGAGTTTTGAAAGAGAGAGGGTTTTTTTTTAATCCAACGTCTCAGGTTCCGCCCTCCCTCTGCTTTCATGAGCGACCAAGCCACGCCCCTTTAATTGTGCACGCTATTATTTCCGTCGGGTGAAAATGAGAGCCTCTGAGTCCTACAGCATCCTCCATGTTTAGCTGTTTACGGTGGATGTTCAGCAGACAGTGGATATATCCGAGGTAAGTGCGGCGGCTGCTGCGGAGCTAACTCTCCTCTGCTGGGCGAGCGGCCGTGCTCTCTGGCTGCTCCACACTTTGATTGACAACACAAGAATGCGGAAGCTCGAAATCTATTGGCTGACGCTGACCGGCGCTTTTTCGGATAACATGGGGGTCTATGAGACGAAGGCGGGGCTCATAAATAAATTTTTATATTGCTTTATGCTAATATTATATTGTAGTATCGAACCAGACTGACACATTTAAGCTCTGTTGAAAAATGATACATACGTTGGAAACGAACCGAAACTCCGGACACCAGCTTTAATTGCTCCACAGACTGGTGTGAAGCAACATAATTAGGGATTAGGGATGGTCTCAGAAAAGGCCTTCATGAGGACTGATGAGGACTTATCAATATGTGAAAAAAACTGAGTTAAATGCTGAAGAAGTGTTGTATTGTTCAGTCTATTTACACTGTACTTCCTGTCTGCAGCAGGTGGCGTAATAATGGATGTTGGTAATTTAGCATTTTATTTCAAATTTCATGTCTAGGGATCCTTGGAACCTGGAGTACAACTTAAAGCACTGTTAGACTTCTCCTTTATGAACAGGTTAGAATTAAACGGTGACATTTAAGGTTAAAAGACTGAATTTCTACCTGGAGATTCTCGTCTTTGTATCTGTGGACCTCTCGTTTGTTTCCATCAATGCAGCACTCATTGTTTCTTTGTTGGGGCGACACGGCTGTGGGTGTTGACAGGGTATCAGCCGCTATCGTCTGGACCGTCCGGCCGCTGGCGCCAGGCCGGCAGAGGCTGGGGTCAGACGGGGAAACACTCAGAGCGGCGGCTTCAAGAGGACTCCGGCTCAGACCGGCGTCTTCCCGGCACTCAGCTGCTCAGGCTCGCTGTCATTCACACAGATGGGAATCACATATAAAAAGAATATACTGCTCACCGGCTTTATCCAAAATGTATTTCCGTGGCAGTATTAATCACAGGTGTCAGATAAGTGTAGCGTGTAAAACAACCTTTCCGTAATGTGAACTGAGATGGAAAAGATCATTCTTCATTTTCTAACGCTGCTTCGGCCCGAAAACAAAGACAGCTGCCGATGTGCAGCATGACAGGGCGCAGGCCGCGGAAAGAGCCGGAGACAGACAGATGACAGAGCTCCGAGCGCCCGCCACGCGTCAGCCCGCCACTCCATAAAACCGCCTGCAAGAGGACGAGCGGCGAGGAGAGCCGAGGGACCCGGGGAGGAGCAGTCACGTCGCAGCGGCCCCAGCCAGCACAACAGCTATAATTCATGGGAAATGTACAGTGAAATAATTTGTCTTTGCTGTTAAGAGCACCTTGATCACAGCTGTGCGGGTCTACGGGGGGACGCATCTTCAGAGACTTGCTTATCTGCCATTACAGCAACTATCGCCACGTCGAAGTTTGCATTTTCACAGCCAAGGTTTTCTGGAAGTTAATGCGGCACCAGCAAACAAACAACACACTCCTTCTGTCTCTCCTACACACACACACACACATAAAGTCACACTGGTGGGACCATCTGACAAGGCCAAAGTGATGTTGCTTTCAGGGGACCGTGAGCCGGTCCCTCCACAGATGGGCCGGGGCCCTGCACCCTCTCCCTAATGCTCCATTCTGCAGCTGTGTGAGATTAGCTAGGTACCATCAATGCTAATTTGTGCTGATACAACCAAAACTTTTATTGAGATGAGGGGGGAAAAAAAGGAGATAAAAGACACACACAGACTCGCCCACGTGCCGGTGCACCGAAGGAGTCTCCTTGAGTCTGCTGCGCCAGAGGTGTACTCGTACCGGAGCCGCCGGGTCCGCACACACACTCGCTGTCACCGTTTTGCTTTAGACGAAGCCTGTTTTCAGATCTGCAGGAAGTGAACTCGTGTCCTGAAGAGCCCCCCTGAGGAGGGCCTTTAGTCCAGGGCCAGATGTGGTTCCGTTAGTGGAGCAGATCGTCGTTGATGGGGGGCTTCCACGTCTGGCTCCGCCTGCTCATGTGTCAGATCGTCCTTGGGCAAGACAACGAACCCCAAGACGGTCCCAAAGCCACGCCAGCACCTTACATGGACCGTGAGTGTGTGTGTGTGTGTGTGTGTGTGCGTGTGTGTGTGAATGTGACTGATCATGAAAAGCGCTTTGAGGCTTATTAAGCGGTAAAAATGTGCAACATAGGTAAAGTCCAGTCACCGGGTCTCCCTGTCTCTGATCCTGTTCGTGCACATAAGCCAGGATGAACTTGAAATGTGTCCTCTTGGTGGAGGACACTAGCTGAGGCCCGCTGGGTCCGACTGAAATACACCCAACTGGACAGATCCAATCCTTTTGACGTTTATAAAGCTTCAACAGTAATATTTTTACTCTGAGAGACTTAAAATACACAGAAGTGACGAATGGTGTTAACACCACTGTGTGCCATTCATATAAATTACAGCTTAAAAAAGAAAATTGTTCATATTTCTTCATTTACTGGTTTATATCTGAAACAGGAGCAATGGGGAGGTTATTACAACCCGGTTTACTTGACAACGCGTTGTTTCTGTGTTTACATTTCAGAAAAGTTTCACATTAACAAAGCAACATTTTGAAAATGGTGTCTGCAGGTGTTCTCAGGAGAGTGCTTCAACCTGTGAAAGAATCCGGCATGACGGTCAGGAGTTCTGCTACCACGACTCTGGAAGGAAGCTAAAACACAACGTGCATTGAAGCTTGATTTAGTGTAAGACTCTTCATACCAGAGACGCAGCACCGGCTCAGTGTTTGGGTGACGAGTATTGAGCCCATAAGACTCAATAAGAGGCTCAGTTTTGACAATCTGTATGTGTTTCATCATTGTATTTTCATTTCAGATTTTTAAAGGGCACAACACACACACACACACACACACACACACACACACACACACACACACACTCTGGTTCTCTGTTGTTGCCAACCACTGGGAGCCACTTGGGTTTCAGCGTCTTGCTCAAGGACACTTTGACTCCTGGATAGACAGTGACGGGGATCAAACCTCTGGCGCCGGGCTTGGAACACGACCTTCTCTCCAGAATACAGCTGAGCTGCTCCACTAACCTACTGAGGTGACGCGCAGAAGGCTGCGCCGACTGAAACGTCACTTCCAGCAGCAGTCTGAGCGCCGCTCCATCCATGGAGACCATTAAGTTAATGAGAGCTGAGGACGGGGCGGCCGCAGCAGGACGCCCCCCCACTTCCTCCTCCCCCTCTCCTTCATCATCTGCCCCCCCCCCCCCATCGTCCGCTCTTCCTCTCGTCCTTCGGTAGTTTTATTACCGGATGCTCGTCATAGTCTCCAAACTTGTGCCACGGCGGCGGAGCTCTGCTTCTCGGCGCCGACTCGGGGGACGCACATTTCATTTCCGCACTCTTAACGAGTTGGTGGTGAAGTGTGTGTGTGTGTGTGTGTGTGTGTGTGTGTGTGTGTGTGCAGGAGCTGTGAGGTGGTGGTGGTGGGCTTCATCTTCCTCCTCCTCCTCCTCCTCCCCCCTCCACACACTCAGACAGAGATAATGGGGGAGCTGATAGCAGCCTTGGAGACTGCTGTGGCTCCAAGCACAGATATGGACTGATAACGCCTCCGCCACCTCGCCTGCTGCTGCTGCTGCTGCTGCTGCTGCTGCGGCGGCGTGCGTGTGTGTGTGTGTGTGTCTTTTGTGTCTGTATCCCGGTGAAAGTGTGTAAAAGCAGCGTGTGCACAGGTGGATTTTCAAGCGGGCGTGTCTTTTCTGTGAGGAAATCTCAGTATTTCTCATGTACCTTCTGTATTTTGTGTGTTGTGTGCGTGGCTTTGCTTTTTGAGCACGGCCGTGGGAGTCCTGGTGTGTGTGTGTGTGCTACATCTGCTCCTCCAAAGAGTGTGTGTGTGTGTGTGTGTGTGTGTGTGTGTGGCTCTCCTGGTGTCTCTGCAGCCTCCTTCATCCCACCAGACATTCCTGCCTCCTTTTTTATGGGCATGAGAACAGCTGGCCACCCCAGTAGGGCATTTTCACAATGAGACAATCACAATATATGAGCCTGGTTGCCACACACTCACTCATACACACACACTCACTCTCACACACACACGCACAGGATGTATGCGGAGACACACACAGTCTCTCCTGGCTATTGGTAATATGCTTCCTGTTGTGCTGTTGTGTTACAGCGCCATCAGGATCTAACAGCCGGACTGGGTTACTGGTGCAAATGCGTTTGTCATCGCTCTTGCTTTTTCAGAGCTGCACACACACCCGGCGAGGCTTCTCATTGTTGTGGCTCCGGTCGGAAATGCAGCCGCGGCTTCGCCGTCGATTGGCGCCCTGACGGGTTCTGAATTTTTCCCCTCTCTGTTTCCGAGACTTTGATGAATGGAGAACGGCGAGTCTTCCCCTTGTACTTCACACAGTCTCCTCATGCGACAATCACGTCCTGACAGTTCAAATGAGAAAATGATTAATAGGGCCCGTGATTAACATAATGAGTTATTATCCCGGACAGGTAGAGAAATTATTTCATCAAGCCCGGGCTATATTTATCTTTGTTCACCTATGCACCTGTTCTGCTCATTTCACCGTGTTTTATTGCATCCAGGATTACAGTCAGGTTTTTTTCCCCCCATTTGTGGCCCCTTGCTGATTAGTTTGGAATGCTAGCACTGTGATTGGATATAAATTGTTTCCCTTTTTTTGTACATGAAAAAAAACGCATATTTATGAGTGCCCGCGCTCGGCTCCTGATGGATTTCAAAGGACACGTATTCTACAAGGGCATTTTCAGACAGTTGCAGCACTAAACCAGAGAGTTTGCTTCCTGGTACAGAAGATACGCACTAATGTGGACATTTAACACTCGTTTGCAGGAAAAACAGAAATAGAGCATTGAGAGAACTCAGCGTGGATGTTTCTGAATGCCGAAAGATCTGATTAGTAGTTAGAGGGAGAGAGGCTGAAGCAAATCCGTCAAGTCTGAACACAGTGGGAGAAAAACCTTCGTGATGTTATCAAGGCGATGCAGTCTCCAAATTCACCGCAGTCTTAGAAACGCACGTTTGAAAGGAAGAGCGCCGCGAAAGAAAAAAAAAAAAAAAAACGTTGCAGGGTTCTTTTGTGGGAAGTGTTTCAGTGGAAAACCGGCGCTCGGGGTATAACGTGACCTTGGCTGCTTCTATTCTCCTCATAGTTTTAAAAATCCGAGCAACACTGAGCCAGCAGCGTGGGCGTGAGATACCGAGATTTCACTTTAATTCGCTGGAAAACCAATAATACTTGACTTTACTGACGATGGAAAAATTAAAGAAACACTCTAAAAGTAGGAGCACTGACTGAAATATTTTCTATATTTCATTCCAGGTGATCAACACAACGTTTTATCAGAAACCCAGAAAAGCATGGAGCTGGGATGCCAGGACACGGGTTGGCAATGTTTGTTTTTTTATTAAAACACACAGCAATGGTTATAAACAACAACAGTGACGAGCACGCTGACATTCATATGGACCGAGTGGGATTGTGGGATTGTTCTGATGGTCGAGTCAACCATAAAACCATGATGTTCCAGCAGAAGAACTCTTTACTCTCATCGTATGCAAACGCATGAACGGTGCAATTTTCCCATTTCTCTTGAGCGTTTTCAAAAAAATTCAACCTTGAGAGGTTTCTTTGAGGGGGAAAAAACCTCCCAACAAACTTGTGTTTCTAGTGAAAACTGGCCTTAAAAAGCATGGAAAGTTTTCAGCTTTCACTTGGCAGCATTGTGAACGGGGTCTTAATCTTCAGGTGACACAATGATGGAGCAAAAAATCCTCAATGAAAAACAACATCTGAAAATAAAGACAGAAGAAGAAAAACCATTTTCACTGGATTGCAAAGAATTTACATTTATACACAATTTAGAAATTGAAACACAAGAATGAAACAAATAATTCCTTTTCTGTGCATTGATATGTAGTATGAGCGCTTCCATGTTTTAAAAATATATTGCAAATGTTAAAATGGGTATATAAATGATTAATTCAGCAGGACCATTAAGGTAACTGCTCATGTGACTTTGTTTATATAAAAACCAACAAATTCCTGTAAAATGTGGCATTTCATAGACGTGCAAAAACATACTTTTGTAACACCCACTAATGTTTGAATAAAAATAACAAAGCTGGTTTCTTCATTGAAAAACAAAGGAAATAATTCATAAATCCCGTGGCCTGCTCAGTCGCTCCTTAACGTTCCTCTGGGAAAGACTGTTTCTCCTTCTCAGAATGCAGCATTATTCCTGAAACCAGGAGCTGCTTTTCATATCGTAAGAGATGAAAACTTCTTCCTTTTATATTGAAAGTCATTCTGAGTCAAGCTGTGAGGAAAAAAAAAAAATACATACAATCCACACAAACAGAGTCTTCCTTCCAGCCCACCAGTGGACGTGTTTAATATCGAAGACTGAATTAATGCAAAAGGTAACAGCTCAGTGTGATCCGAGGGGGGGGGGGGGGAGCTTCAATCCATCCACACAGAAACAGAATATTAAGTTTTTGGAATACTGAACAAGTTATTGTTTTTCTTACTTTCTCATCAAAGGTCATTCAGAGTTCTTTACTTCCCAACATTCTCTCTTTCAGTGTGTGTGGCTGTACTGGTTTAGCCATCCTTGCGGGGACAAACGGCGGACGGACCCGGTTCACGTCGATGGTTGAGAAACTGATTTCACTCCGTTCTACACATCGAGACGGAGCTAGCTTCAGAACAGGAACGACAGAGAGTGTCCTCACATGCGCGGCCCCGTGCTCCCGCCCAGATCTGTTCATTAGCCGCTTATGAACTCACGGAGCCGACAGTGGCAGGACCCACAATGCCTTGTTCTGGGGGAGCCATACGCACTAGTGTTTTGCTAATGAGCACATCCAGGGGACATATCTGCTGGATGTGCTCTCTCTCTCTCTCTCTCTCTCTCTCTCTCTCTCTCTCTCTCTCTCCTAACTACACAGACTGACATTCTCCTCACACAACTGCAGAGAGAGTCTCCAGAGAAAGACTGCTGCCAGGCACGAAAACGGAGAGCGAGAGCAGAGAGAGAGAGAGCAAGAGGTGAGGCAGAAATGTGCGTGGTGGGGGGGGGGGGGAGGAGGAGAGATGGAGGGATGGGCGTAGGAGGGACTGGATGAAATGGAAATGCAGCTTCTTCTTCCTCTTCTTCTTCTTCTTTCTGCTGCAGCTGTTTTGTCTTTGGCGCCCGAGCCGCCGCTTTGATAGGTTTCAGTGCACTCCACTGTATTGACTGCGGTCTTGGCAAGCACGAGGACAAATCAATTAAGAGCGTCGACTGATACAGTGTCTGAGCAACCCCCCCCCCCCCCCCCACTCCCCGCCATTCACCCGTACACCCATTCTCAATAGCGAATAAGAGCAATTAAAAGCCGACTGTAGCACGCGATGTGACAGTAATGGCCATAATGGATCGTCGTCAAGGTTCAGACGCCAGATAATGTTGTTGTTTATCTAGATGATTGTTGTTGTTTATTCATAAGCTGGGGAATCCTCACCCCCTCCCCTTGGTGACAGCCAGACCCCGAGCCTAAACACAAACAGACGTCTGTGATATTGAAAGGTGGCCATCTGTCCAATCAGGGAATCAAGTCAATAAGGAGAACCAGTTTGGGGGCGAGACCTGATCTGGAAGACATTAGCATGTGAATTAGTTGTTGACTGGGTGCCAAAGCCAGCAGCCTAATCGCTGCCAGCGAGATGACAGCACTCCCCTAATCGATGGCTTGATATCTATATGGAAACATATGGAGGGATCAGGAGCGCAGGCTGCGCCGCTTCATTCTGATCCAGTTTCACGCTGAATTTCTCAGCTTGTGAGAGTTTTTCCACCGCTGAGCACCAAAGAAATGACATTTAGAGGCAGCAGCGACGGAAACGGGAGGCTCTATCAGGGAGGAACCGAGGCCCGCTGGAGCTGCAGTGTGTTACGTGAACACACTGCGTGAAGGGCTGGAGTGTGTTCGGGATGAATATTTATGCTTCCTCGCTGTGATTTTATCAAAAAGCAGTCACGGTGAATACTAACTTTTTTAATCTCAGTATAATAACTTGTTATTTGCAGCAGATGAAATCAGTACAAAAAGACACTGGGAGCTGTTTTTACATTGTTTGATTTGAATGAGATTTGTTGTGAAGACCTGAAATATAACTCAACAGTTACCCACAAATATGAAACATCAATTGAAAGACTTTAATTAATGTTGTTTTGTACGTCTTCTTTGGTGGTTACTTCCAAAAATTACTGAGATGTAAATATATCAACGTCCACACACTAAATACAAGCAAAAGACAAGAGAGAAACCTTTGATAATAAAGTTTGGGAGTCCAAGAAACATAAAAAAATGTCATTTCAAAACCAGGTAAGTAGTTAGAAATGTGGTTTTACAATACGATGAAAACAATATAGGAAACTTTGCTGTTAAACTGGCAGGAATCTACCAGGACGAACGCTGCTTTGCCATCAGTCATAACTGCTGTTGTTCATGTGAAAATGCTCCACTTCCTGTCCAGAAACAGTCGTGGGTTTTCTCAGCGCTCTGCACTCTGGAAGTCATGTTTAAAGTATTCTGTTTTCAGGAACTCTTAATGGCTTTATCGTGCAATTAAAGAGTCAAAACACAGCTGGATTTTAGCTCTTTGACTTGAAAACATCACGTAAACACTTCATGTTTGACAGACCAGTCTGACAGTTCCATTTAGCAAAAGTTATCTCAGAAACAATGAGCGGAGCAAATGAAACATGTTGTGGATTAATATGTGAAAAATCCCTGTTTCAAACAACCTAATAAAACTATAAATCAAATTAAACACAACACTGATAATCAGAAAGGGGACATTTCTAAGTCCTCTCTGGCTCCATTACGTCGTTACAGTCAGGAAAACCCTCCTGTGTGAGGAGCTGGCCGCTCAGCTGCTTCATTTCACTGAGAATCCTCTACCTAGTGTGATTCGAACCGGCAGACGTCCGTACACAAGAACCTAAACGACCGCCGCCCCGAGAAGAAGTCAAATCAACAATCAATAACAGCAGAGGCAGGCTTTCTGCTGCAGCGTCGTCCCCTCCTGCCCAGATTCAGCGCCGCTGCACAGATAACACAGACAAAAATAGAACTGTAAATGTGAACAAATGTTTTCCTAATGAAATTGTAAATGATCTATATCAAAACCCGTATCTGCAGCTGGATATGCAATCTGTAAGAAAGTGAAACGCAGCGCCGCCGCAAAATTAATTTCCCCCCATTTCCAAATATAATAGCAGTAACGCAGTTATTCAAGGTCTCCATTTGTCATCTCAGACTCCAATGTGATTTCTGTTTGGTTTGATGTGGTTTCCCCTCGGGCGGCCGCCGAAATAAAATCCCCATTTCCACTCGGTATTCCCACTCGGAGACGGTTTGGTCTGAGGGAATCTGATCCGGGAGGAATTCAGAATGATGTGGAGCACGGACTGCTGTCGCCGCAAATCATCAGGAAAATCTATCTATCTATCTATCTATCTATCTATCTATCTATCTATCTATCTATCTATCTATCTATCTATCTGTCCTGTACGTAACCCATGTGATGCAGTCTTCCTCGTCCACGTTAGTGAATCTTCTGCCGTCCTCTGAATCCACAGACCCAGCTGCCTCCTGATTGCTGTAAAAGCAGACTATTACTGAGGTTCTGTTCACACGGCAGCATTTTCAAGTAAAACACAAAACTCTTGTTGCATTTTGGGTGTGCGTTCACACGACAGCGGTGCTCAGAGCCAATGAAAGTGCTATCTTTGAAAACGACTCCCAAGGTAGAACTTTTCCAGCATGCTCTGTCTTCATGGAAACCAGGAGAAACTCTTCTGATTCGCTGATATTGAACACGAACACCGCGGTCAGAGTGAATAGCTGCTCTGCAGATTTGTGAGTAGAAGAGAGAACAGTGTCTTCCTCCCAGTCCAGATTCTCCTGGACTTGGCAGTTTTGGAGTTGAGAGTCCTCTGGAATAGCGGTCCAACGTGGTGGTCTGTCCAAACTCATGGGGCTTTTTAATCCTGTTTAAATCCGAATGAAGCTTCAATCTGCTCGAAAATGACAATGTAAATGCCTGACAACTTCTTTTGGAAAGTTTAAATCTAAATAAACCTCCCACTTTGTTCTCCTTCAGGAGCAGAATTAAATGTAAACTAGGCACGACTTGCTCCGGCTCCGCCATCGAGATGACGCTATATTCCAAGATGGCGGCCCGCAGTTCGACTCTTATGGAGACGATTTATTTAACGGGAGGTTTAGAAGAAATGGATATAACAAAAAAGCGCGGATGGAGGGGAGCAGAACAGTGAGGACATTTTCAAAGCTGTAGCATCAAAGTTAATCCAGAAAGAACCAGAGAAATATTGCCCACTCCATTGTTTTCATTGTTTCTGCCGTTTACGTGTAAATGCAGAACTTTTTGAAAGAAAAATGCTCTTGGAATGTTGTGTAAACAGGTCCCTGGTCTTCCTTCTGTTGGTGATCTTCTGCTGTGACTCCCAGAAAACCAGCGGTCCTCATCCTGATCCTGGATTCACTCAGCTCCACATGAAAGAGTCTCACAGCCGCTTGAGTCAAGAAGACGCCTCGTTCCTCTGCATTTATTTCCACACACAGGTGAGGAACTGATGTCAGGTTGGTTAATTTCAGCGGCGGTTTAGATGTAATTCAGATGCAGACCTGCAGACATTTAGCTGAATCAGAGGAGGAGGTGGTTCTCTCGGTGGAGTCGGTAGAACCCGTTAAATTACCGGGTGCTTGGTTTCCTATCAGGGCTGAGATGCTCATGGGGACTCGGACTCCTATCTTCTATTACCTTCCTCTGCTCTCTGCTGTCTTGACTTCACAGCACTCAGCAGTTTTTGTAATCCAGGTTAAAAACTCCTGAAACTGCGATCTGTCAGGCCGAGCTGCGATCATCTCAGATTAACTTTTACAGGAGTTTGTTGCAACAAGACAAAACTTTGTGTGTTTTCTTATTTTCATGTTAAGAAACTAAAACTGACCTGCAGGTATTTTTTTCTTAGCTTGATTTTAACTTTTATTCTCTGTGTTTGAACAGAAACATCCTTACTTTTCACTTCTTGTGTTTCAGTTTGATATTCCTTCAAGTCGTCTGTGTTCATCAGCAAATATTCACCAGAAAACGGCAGAAATAAAACTAATCTCCACACAATAGATGGGAGTGTGGAAGTGTTTCTCACTGAATGTGACAGAGAGAACAGAGTATCCATTAGTATGTTTCTAAATACTCGATGAGCATCTGTGCCTCTACTGGAGTGTTTGTGCTCCGGTTCTCCTCTGTCGCTGCTGAAGTTGTATTTATGGGGAAAATATACGCTGGCATGGAGGACGATCGTGATACTGAATAATGAAGATTCCTTATAATGGAATGTTCAAAATGCACATATGCTAACATGGGATGAATGATGGAGTGAAGCATTAACAGTGTGTGTGTGCAGAGTGTGTGTGCAGAGCTTCTCCTTCTGCTCCTTCAGCACCGCTTCTTCTCAGCGGAGGAAAAACTCCTCAACCTGCTGGTCAGATGTCAGAAAGAGAGAAAAATGTCTGATCCAGTCTGACACAGTTTGTGTCATTATCGTGTGAGTCCAGATATTTGCTTTTATTATTATGATTTTAACTAAAAATCTATTATACTGACAACCTTTCAGTCCTGAATCCGTCAGCTCGCGCTGAGGTCTGTCGAAAAATAAACAGCAACGAATCATCAATAATTCTAAGACCATGTTCCTGTGTTCAATCAGCTTTTTCAGTTATAGCAATTCACAATTGAATATTCTAAGTATTTCTGTCTGTTAGTGTTTGCTGAATGATAAGAATAAAAGTGATATTTTAAAGGCAGACGACTAGTTTTATAGTTTTCGAATAATGCTCATGTTGTACACTAGATGGCAGCACTGAGACTGTTCACGACAAGTCTTTAACAAACCTTTTAGTCCCAAAACAAAGACCAGAGACTTATAACACTGCACAGGCTAGCTCCTCATTTACATCGCGTTTCAAGTGACAGCACATCGAATTAGCGTTTTTCGTGTCAGAGAAGTAAACATGTCGGGGAGGAGACTCCGGCCTGAACCTCACCTGCCTGAACAGACACTGTATCCCCGCGGCTGAGCGCGACACGCCGCTCGCTCTCTCGGAGCGACACGCCGCTCGCTCTCTCGGAGCTCAGAAGTGTAAAGCGATCCTGGTTAATTAAGCTCATTAGGTGGAGGGAAACCTGTTTGATTGCCGGCAGTTGGAGCCTCACGCTCGGATGCCGCGGCGGTATTTAACTCGCCATATTGGCTGTCTGATGGCTGCACCTCAGGGTCGTGTTCTGTGACATGGCTGTTGTCCCGGTGCCACCGCGTTCACACACACACACACACACACACACACACACACACACACACACACACACACACACACACACACACACACACGGATCCTTTAAGGGGCTTGGCAGACCCCCGGTTCCCCCTCTCTAATCACTGTGTTCTCCAGGGGGGGCGCAGCCATTCTCGCCGCACTTTGGAAAAGCTTGGCATTTGTCTGAGATCTCATTTCTGTAATTCATCGCCTGTCTCCCGGGAGCCGGGGTTGGCACTGGCGATGCCAGTTCCTCCTCCTCCTCCTCCTCCCTCCATCCATCCTCGCTCTCTCTCGCCCCGTCCCTTGTTTCCGGCGGCATCCTCTCCCGCTCCTTCCTCCTCTCTTTCAGCGCGCCGCCTGTTTGTTCTGGGCCTGAAAGGAGGCTCCGACTGGAGCTAAACTGGTGGGAGTACACACACACCACACACATTAACTCTGCTCCGCTGGCGTCCGATGGCCGCTGCAGAACAGGTCGACTGGATGCACACATCCTTCTTCTTCTTCTCCCCCCACTTTCAGGAGTAAAGCTCCAACTGAGACTGCTCAATCAATGTGAATTGAATTTTTTTTTTTTTTTTTGATTTCATATATGTCATATCATTAACACACACACACACACACACACACACACACACAGCGAGAATAACTCATCACCAGTAATATGAATGTGGGAAATATAACTGTAATTAATTCACCATCAGTAAAAATCTACATCTGTTGGTAAAGGGGAAAGAGATGGATGTTAAAATGTATCTGGATCTCTGAAGCAAGGCGCCGCATTCCGTCTTCCTCATGTTAAATATTTAAGGAGAGCCGCGAAGCCTCCGAGCGGCGCGGTGCGGCGCCGAGCGCGGAGTCTGGGTTTCCAGGTGAACTGCAGCATCTCACATTTTGTTTATGAGTAAACGGCTGTTGGCGGCAGGCATTTTAAGCTAATAGCTGCTTTAAATAGCTGCAATTAGTGAGAAGCATGAGATATTTAATCACTCTAGACCAATTAGTCTGTAATCAAGTAGTGTCCAAGAGCGAGCACGTTTCTGTCCTCCGCTGTTCCTCTGCAAGCGCCCGCCATATATTTCTGTGTGCGGCGGGGAAGAGCGGTGATTAACACGCGGGGATATGGGCCCCCGCGGAACGCCGTAATGTGGAGTTAAATCAGGGAGAGAGGGAGGCGAGACGCCGCGCCCAAACCTGTTATTGCAGTTTAACATATGCGGAAGGTTAATTCAAGGCAGGGACGACGGCGAGCGTCGCCGGTTTATGTGTTTGTGTCGCGACGCATCGCGCAAATTTGTGGAATTAAGCAGGAGAGTGTTTTTCTCTGCAAGAGGAGGAAGGAAAAAAAACTCGGTTCTGATTAGTTTTTTTTCTCTTTTTATCCTGGGAAACAATCAGCGGCGGAGGATTCCGCTCGGAGGAGGAGGAGGATGAGAGAGGAGGGTAATGAGCAGCCAGATCTAATCAGGAGTAGTGAGGCCTCTCTAATTCCGCCGCGCAACTCGCCGAGCAAACTCGCCGCGGCGCAAACGAGGCGCTCCATCTCACCTGTGCTGCCAGAGCCGGGCCCGGCCTCACCTGAGCTCCAGGAGCCACGACGCCGAGCGCCGGGATCAAATCCCGACACCCCCACCGAGAGGCGGGAGGACCTGCTCGCTAGCGGCGAGACGGGGGAACCGTGAGTCAACATATGGCTGCCGCAGCATACAACCGGATGAATAATGTATCCGGGGATGGCGGCGGCGGTTTGGGGCTGCTGACTAACAGAAAGGCTTTGGGGGGTGGGGGGTTGGGTTATCAGGAGCTTCCCATTCCAGCTGCGACAGGAAAACGCCAGTCTTTCTGGAACACGGCGTAATAAGACTTGGAATCTGTGAAACATGCTCCCTCCGTGTAAATAAGCGTCAGCCTGTGTATAATTGGATGCTGAATTAAAGCCATATGTCTCCAGCAGGAAACACACACACACACACACACACACACACACACACACACACACACACACACACACACACACACACACACACACACACACACACACACACGACCCGAGCTGCTGTGGAAACGTTTCAGTGTGAACTTCGGGAACGGGTCACCGGCTGGAGACGGGACGGTTCCTGGAGCGAACAACAAAAACACTCAGCAACTCCTGGATGTTTGAATTACTCCAGTCTGAAGAAATACCAGGAGATCTTCAATCTGTATGTGTTTTTCTGACACATTTCAGTGATGTTATGATAAAATTCAAACAGTACAAATTTAAACCAGAAGTGTGTTTCTTTCCAGCTGTAGCAGCAAGACGCCTCCTCCTAACATCCCTGATCTGTTCACAGTTTCTCTTTCACGTCTAGTTTATTATATTAGTGAAACGTAATATGAATTGGTGTTTTTAACTAAGTGAGGTTAAAGAGCTAAGAGTGTAAGTTAGGCTGACATATTAAAAACACACACACACACACACACACACACACACACACACACACACACACACACACACACACACACACACACACACACACACACACACACTTAATATCATATTTAAAAAACTTTTTTAATCAGTAATTCAGTCACGGGAATTTAAGTTGTTTACACTTATTTTCAGGTTTGAAATGAAAAATAAACCCATAAGCTTGTTTTATTATAAAGATTGACTCAAACTGTGATCTCTATAGAATCACCTGCTTTTAACTGTTGTTTTATTGTCAGAAGCATCTTATTATGTTTTCTTTCATTTGTGGAAACATGAAAACAGAAGTGAGGTTCTTCATCATATAGATATTTATCTTTATTCATCAAGTTCTGACAGGTTCAGTTTTATAGAAAGTTACAAATATAAAGCTTTCAAAGTGTCAATAAAGTTTATATTTTACTACATAAAAACATGAAAATAGTTGTTGTTTTGAATAAAGATTACATCTCATTGACTGAACAGAATTAATCTATTTTAAGTTAAACAATCCTAAAAAATATAAACTCCATAAAAACTAACAATCAGATTTAATCAACTTTAATCTTCTAAACTAGTCATTATATTTCAGGTGTATCTCACATTTGGTTAAATGAAACCGCTTAAGAAACCTTAAATATTAAAATGTTAGAGCTCTTTCAAAATGGTACTGTGAAGTAAGAGGAGTGAAGAGAAACAGAAGAACTTAATAGCTTCAAATTTTAAAATGTGAAAATGATTTAGAGAAAAAAGTTTTGATAATTTCCGTTGTCAAACATTAAATAGTTTTTTTTTTAAGTTAACATTTTCAGTATTTTTAACACTGAAGAATTCCAGGTGAATAGTTGAATCGTGTTGTTAATCTGACTGAAACTGCTGCTGATATTTAAGTTGTTGAAGTTTTTCAGGAAGAGTTTGTGCTTTTAGCTCCTGATAAAATCTACTCCGAGCAGGCGCAGGTGTGGAGTTATTTTGACTTTTTAAAAAAGTAAGCATTGAAAACCTCCAATGTTTAGTTTCTGGTTGTCTATGAAAGTGTTTCCCGCTGTGGTGATGCCCTGGCGGCGGCGGCGGCGGCTGTGTGAACGGCGGCCGGTGACGCTCTGCCGAATATCTTTAATCATATCAGGAAGGTCTAACTGTCAGGCTGGCCACCTGTGCCTTAACACAGTTTTTCATTTTCTATTTTCCCTTTTTTTTTTTTTTTTTTTTACCTTTTATCACTCACACACAGACAGCCACACACACACACATATACACACACACACACGTATACACACACAACACACACATTTCCCATCACAAGGACGGCGCTTGTCAGGGCGCCGGGGCCAGCAGCTCCTCCGACTGTGGACTATAAACACACACAGGTGGGCGTCGGCCTGCTGATCCTCAGATGCTCACGGCCGGCGCTGGGGGGTCGGGGGGTCGGAGGGAGGAGCTGGAGGGGTCGGGGGGGGGGGGGGGGGGGGGGGGGGGGGGGGGTTTGGAGGTGTCTGCCGCCCACAGCGGGCCTCTGTCGCCCGGCTTGTCGGTGTCAAACCACTACTATAACCCGCATCCAGCAGGTTGATGTGAGGACAACCAAACAAGGGTCAGTGTGTGTGTGTGTGTGTGTGTGTGTGTGTGTGTGTGTGTGTGTGTGTGTGTGTGAGCGTCAGCTCTGTGTGAAACAAGGTGAGCAGGAAGGATCCTGACACGAAGGCATTTTAAGACAAATACGTGACATATCCCTCTGACAGCTGGCTTTATTTTTCACATTTTCATATCAACAGCATTTATTTAAATGATTTAAACCTCACTTTTCTTCTTTCTGCTTTTTATGTTTAAACTTGAGTTTTCTGGGTTCCTGTGACGTTTCCTTCACTGCTCACTATAATCAATCCTTTTATTTATTAATAGATTGAACTTTTCCTGCAGAAAAAGGCAACATAATTGAAGTGAAGGTGTGTTTATAGGAAATTAATCACATCAAAACTCTGAAATTGCTAAATGAACTCACTAACGCAGACCTCGTCAGCAAATATCACTCAGCGGCAATAGTTTGAGTTGATGTGGCGTTTCCACTGTAGTTCATTAAGCTGCTGTATTTCACTGATCAGTGTGTCGTCTGACGGTGTGTTTTCTCCAGTGCGGGAGGACAGGATGTGTCGGCTGCACTTTCAAACCAAAAGCTGCGGTTAATAAAATAAGAGCGAGGAGCGTTCAGTTCAATCTCTTCTTTTGCTTGGGTTTTTCTGACACTTTCACGTTCAACAGATTTCATCAAATTAAGTTTGCAGATAATCTAACATCACGATTTATTTAGTGTTTAATACATTTTTATGAAATGTTAGTGATTTTACCCGTTGAATTGATCCACGTAACGATGTGCTTCAGCGTAGAGCCAACCTAAATATTTTCAATTCTTAAAACATTTCCTTCTTTTTTGAACCAAGTAGTCAAATAGTTTTTGTTGCTTAAAGTCTTCTGCAGATGAAGTTTAACTTCAGTGCGTGTGTGTGTGTGTGTGTGTGTGTGTTATATATCAGTGTGTATCAGGCCTGTATGAGGCTCACATGTGGGAAATCACAAAGTATTTAAAGTGGGAAGACGAGAAGAGAAGGAGTCCATATGGGGAAAAATTCAAACCTAAATCTTTCTCAACAATTCTTCCAAAATGCAGATTAATGGAAACTTTGAAAACATTCACATTTTTAATTTTGAATCTTCAAATCTGTCTGATGTTCAGATTTTTGAGGGTTTTCAGTTGATATTGATCGTCAGGTTGCATGAATTAAAGTGATGTGCTTCTGTAAGAAGTGAAGCGCTTTGATTTTAAATGTCTGAAAGATTTAGTGAGAGTATTTATGAGATGCTGTGATTTGAGGACGAGGCCTTGAGTTTCTGACTGTGAAGGTATTCAGCTGGAATAATCATCACCTCACCAGGTTTGTTTATTTTTTACATTTCCATGAGGAATCTGACCGTAGATCAGATCAGAACTCTGTGGATCAGGGCGTTCCTAGAAACCGCTTCCTTTAAGGAAAAAGCTCGTTTGTGTTTAACCTGGATGCTGCTGACTGACTCATTTCAAATGATCCCTAGTTTCTTATTTCATCTCCCAAAATAATCACATTGTTGTAACTGTAGCTTCAATATGTTTCCATTCAGGACACACACACACACACTCGGATCATTTGCAGCCCGGGGATAACGACCGTCTTGCCTCTGAACGGCTCTGATCTGACCCGAGAGCCGCCTCTTGTGTTCCTGCAGTGTGTCCTGCAGCGAGGCGTGAGATGGAATTAATAAAACACACACACACACACACAGGTCCGATCTTCACCCCTCACACAAAACTGGAGACGACACAGTTTTCTTCTTCCTGGAAACTTTTAATTGTTTTGACAACTCCTCGCAGGCCAGTGCCGGTCCGTCCTACAGTGCAGCTGACAGAATGTACAGAGTTCGCTCTCACACTGGCAGGAGGCGCTGAGGTAAATTCGGTGTTGGATGTCATGAAAAATAAAGACTCTCCTCCTGCTTCCTTCTCTTTTTCTTGCCCCCTTTTCTTTCTTGACATTGTTAAAGTCTGCTCACATCATGTTCACTGAAAGACATGTGCAAAAAGAGTAAATGTTCACATATATTACTAATTCAAGGTGTAACGATTTCCCCGCGTGGATCATTAACTCTGGAGAGGCTCGGCCTGCTCCCACACACCACACACACACACACACACACACACACACACACACACACACACACACACACACACTCACACACACGTCGCAGTGACTCTCTCTAGGTGGATGTTTCTCTCTGAACACTGTCAGGAGCGCGCTGCCTCTCCAGATGTTCGCCAGTCCACCTTTCCTCGCCGTCTTTCTGGTGTTTCTCTGTTTTGGCGGACTGAGCCGGCCCGGTTAGCGAGTACAAAAACATTTGGAGGGAAAGCCGCGCCGAGCGGGGCGAAGGGCTGGCGTCGAGCTCCAGACCTGCTCCAGTGCACACTGAAGAGCCTCTGCTTCGAGCCGGACATGCTACATATTCAACCAAGTCCCAGGAGAAGAGCGGCGCCGCCGGCAGAGCGTTACCACGGGGTCATTCACCAAAAGTGGAAACACAAATATTTACAGCAACGACAAGAACAAAAGGTTTTAATAAAAATATCTTATAATTACAATAGTCTATTTTAAGCATATAAGTCTTCCTTTCACATATTTTTATAGAACATTTGCGTCTCTTTATGTACAATCGCATCGAAATCGTCTCGAATCGGAATTGTTCTTCTTTACAATAACAAACTTTTTTTTTTTCCCTTTCTTTCTTTAAAGGTTCCAGGGACGGCGTCCCTGTTCAACACAATTCATCTATTTTAAACAATAGATGTCTAAAAACATGTACAAGGGTTTTCGCAGTTTAGTAAAGCTTTAAACTGGAGTCACTTTTAGTTAATTTTAAGCACAATTCACAAACAGGTTTTGTTTTTTTGTTGTTGTTGTTGTTGGCAGGCGGGGTTTCCAACAAAAGAAACAAAACATCTTCTCAGCAAATCCATATTTTCTCTCTTTAGAAAAAAAAAAAAAAAAAACACAAGCTGTAAAGTGAGAGGAACTGAAGGAGCACTGAGGAGAGGAGATGTCTGCCGGGAGTCTCTGTCGACCAGCCCGACCCCGCGAAGAGGAAGGAAAAAAAAAATAAAAAATAGTTGACATGAATGGTGATTTTTATTTGGGTTTAATTCCTCCCGGCGGTTTTTGAAATCCCCGTGTGATTGTGCCTCCAGTTGGGCGAGAGTCCCTGGCGAAGCTTTGCTGGCTTTGGAGCGGCTCTGAGCGGCCCTGCACACCTGTGGAGGGGATGAATAGAGGCGGAGGAGGGGGGTGAGCCGCGGCGCTCCAGACTGACTGGCGCCGCCGACAAAACACACGCCATGCTTGATCAACAACCCAAAACAAACCAGGTCAGACAACAAGTGCACCGCGCCTCCAGACTGCAGACACACACACACAGACACACACTCACACACACACACACAGGGCATGTGCTGGTACTGTTCACCAGGTGTGTTTGGGTCCAGAGCTGAGAGTCTGGCACCGAGGCCGGCCAGCGCCGCAGCGTGAATGGAGCCAGGAGGGAGGAAGGAGTGTGTGTGTGTGTGTGTGTGTGTGTGAGAATGAAAGAGAGGCCAAGCTGAGGTTTTAACCCTCTCCTCCTCCCTGATTGCTACACCGGTGACAGTTATTGCGCAAGGCGCAGCTGCCTCTGAGGTCGCTTTGCCAATTTTTGTCTTCCTCAGTCATGATTTGGCGAGACACCTCCAGGCCCGGAGAGCCGTCCGCCCGCCGAGCGACCGGCTCCCCGGCCGTCTCAACCGGCCACATGCATCCGAGTTAAATCTAAAATCCAATCACAATCCAAACATTAAGAATAATCGAGGGAAAGTCAACTTACCAATGCAGCGCTTTTGTCTCAGCGGCATAAAATAGAGTCCTCCGGCTTTTTGACTATTGACGTTCTCTGAAAGAGGAAGAAGAGAGGAAATGTGTGAAAACACAGTGGATAAGAATAAATAAGAGCAAGGCCCAGAGCGTGGCGAAAACCATTAAAATACAGCAGAGCGGTGAAAATGATCCGGATAATAAATTCTCTGATAGCCCTCTGAATACCAAATGGGCCTTATTGTGCGCAGTGGAGTGGGCTGCAGGCGGAGGCACTTCACCAACCCCGGGATAAGGTGGGCCTCTGACACGCACTCTTATTATCATGCAAATCAGAAAGCCCGCAATCAAGTAGCGCAATCCAGCCCACGTCAAACGCGCTCTTTACGCGTGATTTTTCTCCAAGCCGCGCGAGTGTGACCGTGTTCTGCTTTTTTCTTCCCATCACACACACTCTCTCTGCGCTCTCTCACACACACACACACGCCAACTGGAAGGACAATGACACATAACGGGCATGACGCGCTTTGTCTGGAGTGTGACGGACGGCGGGGTCTCACCTGGTGGTGGTCGACGTTGAGCACCGTCAGCGGCGTCCTGCCGGGGGTGGAGGCTGCGGGAGGGGGGGGACAGGTCCCGCTCCGCTGGCTCTGCTTGTGGAGGGAAGGGTGCGTCTCCAGGGCCAGCTGCAGGTCCAGGATGTAGTCTATGACATGCTGCAGGATCTCCACTTTGCTGACTTTCTTGTCCTGCGGGATGGTGGGCACGAGGCGCTTCAGCCGGCTGTAGCAGTCGTTCATGTCGTACTGCAGGCAGAACAGGTCCTCCTCCTCCATCCTGCACCGGGCGATGTTGAGGCTCTGCTTCGACAGATAGTGCAGGGAGAGCTGGCTGCCGCTGGAGGAAGAGGAGGAGGAGGAGGAGGAGGAGGAGGAGGAGTCCTGGGGGCCGACCGGAGGAACAGCCTTCATCTTAGATCACCACGGGCTCGCGGGGAAAAACAGTTACGCTGCTGGTACTGAAGCACGGCAAAGAATACAAATAATTAAAAAAAAAAGCAGGAAAAATGAGAGCGCGAGTGGGAGAGGAGCGGGAGGCGGAATCGGAGTCGGTCAACACATCCCGCGGAGCCGCGCGCGCGCTTCCTCTGGCTTCAGCAGGCTCGGTGTGAAGCGAATGAATAGATTCCCTTCATTTATAGAGGAGAGGGGAGGCGCCAAGCCAGCCGGCTGACAGATCAGCGCGAGGAGCTGGTCAATCACCGGCAGTACAGGCAGCCCGCTGCACACCGACCCGACCGCCGAGCCGAGAAAAAGGCGTGTCTCACTCCGCGCGCGCTGCGGTGGGCTGCCTGTCCAGAGAGAGAGAGAGAGGGAGAGAGAGAAGGAGAGAGAGGCTGGCACGCCACGCCGCCGCTGCACAAAAGACACAAACTCTCAAGTGTGTGTCCGTCCTGCGTAATCTGTCTTTAAGGTCCGCATCGACCCGGGCAGAGGTGACGGCGAATCGGCACAATTCACCGGAGTGATTAGAGCGGCGGGCACTGGTGCGTAATTACGCACAGGCGCGCTGCAGGTATCGATCAGTCCGGTGAGGGATGATCCCGAAGCGAGGCACCTGCCTACACACACACACACACACACACACACACACACACACACACACACATCAAAGCTAAAAAAAAAGAAAGAAAAAAAAAACCAAATCCATCAAAATATATTTAAAAAACATAATTTATGTTTTCCTTCATTTCTATCATTGACCCAGTTTTTTATAATTGTGCCAAACCTGGTTCATAAAACACACCTGGAGTAATTTATCCTTTTTTTTTTCTCTGTATATTTTCATTAGCCGAATTGAACTGATGTGATGTTGAGTTTATATTTTGGGAGGCGTAAACTGAAACTTGAGAGACGCATCTCCGATGGAACTGCATCATGAAGATGGGAAATGAAAGGAAAGCCATATTTCTGCAGCTCTCTCTGCGGGGTTTCCTCCAGGGGGGGCCGGACGGGCCATTCCTTCCCCCAGCTGTGTGTTATTGTGCCGCCTGCATTCCTGCGCTCTCCGGCCGCGTCGCCGCTGCGCTCCCTCCTTTACAGCCCGGCAGACTGCCTGGCGCCACACATTCACACCCTGCTCCTCTCCTCTCCGCTTTCTTCCTTTCTGTCTTTCGCTCTTTTCTTTTCTTTCTTTCTTTCTTCCTTCGGGCAGGTTGCCAAGGCAACACTGAGGCTCCCACTTGACTCCGGTTCAGCCTCAGTCCTCAGTGTTTCCCATCCAGTCGGAGCATTGTGGGCCCGGAGGTCTGAGTGCAGCGGGGATGAGACCCTCCTCAGCACCTCTTTGGAGGTTTAATGTCCCAAACTTTATGGGAACCGCCACATTCTCCCCGGCCATGAATATTGAAAGGTTGAAATGGGTTTTAAAAGCGTGTTTCCCCTCGCTGTCCGTCCTGCCTCCCTCTGCCTCGGTGTTTTGTGTTGCCATGGGAAGTGACAGTCCCGCTCAGTAATGTGTACGGCAGCGTTCGGTTCGCGGACGACATCGGAGGGGTCGCTGGTATGAATCTCAGATGGCAGCTCTTCCTCTGGTCCCACAGAGCCTGAGGTCTGGATGATGGACGAGGTCCGAGAGGAAAACACTGTTCGCTCTGAGATCCTCTGATGCTTTAAGTTCTGACCATTTATGTCCTTAAAACAGCTGGAAGTCTGAGAACTCCGTACAGATTTCAGGATTTTGGCTTCCTCACTGAAAGCTTGAGATGAAAAATGGTCCTTCCAAGTTTTGAAGCTTCCACATAATTCAGATTGCCTGGAGAGGAAGGATTGAACCGAAGCCTTTAAATGATCCCAGAGGAAATGATCTGCAGACGATGAGGAGAAATAATACTGGACTGAGCAGTCTGTGCACCGGCTTTATCAAAGGAGGAAAGACAGTGGAAGCCTTTTCGAAAGCTTTGTTTTCAGGTGAAAACTTCTGTTCCATTTTGGGTGTCTGTTTACACGACAACGGCGCTGAAAATGCAACTTTTTGTAAACGGCTCTTCAATTGGAACTTTGTGAAAACTCTGGATTCAGTCAGATGGACGTGGCTGAGCAGCTCTTTAATGCAGCGGCCGGCCCTGAAAGTTAAACAGAACATCTCAAACTCAGCAAGGCCGGCCGGCCGCCGGCCGCCGTGCCACCTGGGTGACCCGGCCTCACGTCACCCTCGCTCTCTCCTTTTGTTCTGGCATTCGAGGCTGATGAGGGTTCAAGGACTAACCTTGTTAGGCGAGTGTGCCGTGTCCTCTGTGTGTGTGGCTAATGTGTGGAAGCAGGAATGTAAACAACGTGCACTCTGACTCGCCGTGCTCGCTAACCTCGTTAGAGTCTATTCTGGTCTATCTGCAGCCGGCCCGCGGCTCGCGGATCAACCTCCGGCTTCCTGGCACGGAGGAGGAACTGGCGCTCTGCTCTTTGTTTCTGGAGCTTCCCCCTGACTGTACTTCTCTAATCGTGGCCCTTCTGGCTCCGCTTCCCCACAGGTTTAGAGCCGCGGCGACTGGGGACCGGCGCCGGCAACCAGAGACTCATTAGCCCGCCAGATAAACCTGACAGGTGAACCTGTCTTTGTTGTGGCTACACAGTGTGGAGACGGGGAGGAAACGCTCCTCAGTCACCTGCTTCAGAGTAAGTGTTGCAGGACGCCTCCTGATCCCTCCTGTGGTCCACACAGAGCGGAGCTACTGCTCACAGAGCGGAAACTGGGCGACGGTCGCACCAGTGTGAGACTTACATCATGCCCTCAAAGGTCAGAGGTCACCCAACACCTCGGTGAACTCCAGACTGCAGACGTCATACCGGGAGACACTTACGGTTTAGATATTTTTGACATTGTGAAAAGAAAACAACACAAAACACTGAAGTCTGTTTGAAGCCAAATGTGTCGGAACAAACTTCCGCATTGAATTGAGTTTCTGAAGCGAGTGACGAGGAAGTTTGATTCATTTTCACATCGACTGTAAATTCCTCTGGCACTCCCACTCAGACAGGGCGATGAGGAAGCAGTAAATAAAACTCTAATCACGAAGAAACCGCAGAGCTTTTCTTCATTTCAGACAGCGCTCGCATGCTCGGGCCAGCCCCACAAAGACTGAGCAAGAACAGAAAGGCAGTTTCTTTTCTTCAACACAACTCAACACGACACGACACAACACAACACAACACAACACAATACAACACTATAACTGTGTGAAAATGCCATGGAAAAGGGGGAAAACACAACTTTTCTGAGGCGCAGTTAATTCTCAGATATCAAACTGATAACTTCGGTCTTCTTCAACATTTTGAAGTGGAAACTGTCAGTCAGTGCGTTTTGGGCCACTTTCATTCAACAATGTTAAAACACCTGTTTGAAAATGCTCCATGAAACGTGGTGCGGCTGTTTGTGGCTCCTGAACCTGATGAGAGTCACAGTCTGATCTGCGTTTGAGCTTTTCCTCGGTTTAGTGTCTTTAAGGCTGTTTTTGGGTCCTGAAGTCAGATCAGTTTAAGGTCAATAAACTCCAGCCTGAAGCTGAAACAGTGGAATGGAGTTGGTTTTAACGTGCCGGTCCCTGCCGGCTCGCCCCCCCCCCCCCCCGCCATGTGGCGCCCCAGCTGTGCTTGAGGTCTCCCCTCCCTCCACCTCCAGCTGACACGCTTCACCCTCCTGCTCTGGGCTGAGAATCCGCCCAACAGGTGGACCGCCGTACGCTCCGTCAGGCGTACGGCGGCGAGCTCGTGAGGCGGAAGGCGACGGGCGGTGCCACACTTTCCCCGGCTCCCTCCAGGTGACACAGTTTGCACAACATGCCTTATTCCCCGACGGCCTCTCGGCTAAACACAACAGCTCTCTCCCTGTCATTTACACAGGTGCATTCAGTGTTTACACTGTGCAACCTGAGTAACCATCCACACACACACACCCTGAGAAAATGAGCAGCTCCTTTTTTTTTTTTTTTTTTTTTTTTACAGCTTGAAAAGCAGAGTAGGAGTAAAATAAAAAGAGGGTCATCCGGCGGCTCGCGCCGCCCCCCCCCCTCCCCCGCAGACAGCGGCCCACCTGCGGGGTTTGTCTTTAGCGGCCATGATCTATTCTCATATTAACTGTGCTAAAAGTGGCGTTCTGGGCCACACTCATTTAGGTCAGTCAAGTCCACAAACATTATTCACTGCTCTCTCTCTCGTCGTCGCCGCCGCCGCCGCCGGGACTCTTTCATAATTCCCACAGCTGCTGCTTTCACTTCCACATTTCTCAGCATGTTCACCTCAAACGCTGCTGGCCCGGCGCTCTGGACGCTCGCTCGCCGTCGCTCCGGCCTGTTTGTACTCCAAACCGTGGACACACACCAGCAGCGTGGAGGTGCAGCCACTCGTGTGTGTGTGTGTGTGTGTGTGTGTGTGTGTGAATGAGTGACAGCAGGTGCACTCTTGTTGTACAGCTGCTGATCTGCTTGTTGTCTCCCAGCTCACCTCATAACACATCCCCATCTTTATAGTCGCAGTATTTGTCCTTCTATATGTCAAACAGACGGGTTAGCAGGCCACTGTCAGTCCTGTTCTCACAGTATTTTCCCAGCAAACGTTCTACACAGAGCTATTTAATTCAATGTAAAAGATCCATCGAGTTGTTGTCAGTGTATTCTTTTGTTAAAATCCGTGTCCGCTGTAGGTTCTCCTCACTGTTGTGACTTGGAGGAGCAATGAAGCCGAATGCAGCCAGAATTGAACTTCTCCATAGTTTTTGGAGTCACTGGTAAAATAAATGTGTGTTTCTGTCAGCTGAGATCCTTCAATCAAGCGCACACCCCTGGATTCCGGTATTACTGCGGTGCTGCTGTGACACATTGGCTCTGAGCTGTGTGGGTCAGATTGATGTCTCTTCTCGTTGTTTGGGTTAATCATTCATTGTCGGAGTCCAGTCTTTAGACTCCAGGTGCTCCAGTGGGAGGGAAGCATTTCTTTGGCAGTCATGCAGAACTCGACGCAGCAGATCTCTGAACCCATGAAAAGAAGAACTCACAACAAAACAGTTGAAACGCTGCACCGACACGCAGGAAGCAGCTTGATAAAAGTTTATGTAGAGTCACGAATCCATCTCCGCTGCTGTTGACACAGCCTGAAGTTTATGTTGGTGACGTGTTGAGCTGCTGTCAGGTGGTTTTAGAGAGTTCAGGAGTAATGAGGCGTCGCTCCTCCAGTAAACAGGAGCTTAGCTTAAAGCTAACAGCCCACACAATGAGCGCTAACTGTAGAGGTGCCTCTATTTCAAACAGGGCTTGCATGTAGACCTCCGCTTTGAAGTGACTGTGATAAGTAAGCAGTGCGTTACTGGCAGAATTAGTGCCACCAAAACTACATATTCTCATTCGAACTTGCTCGGAGTGGGAAGTCGGGATAATGCTCCAGGCTGTATGATGATTGATGGAGTTTGTAAATGTTGCCTTGTTTTGGCTGGAGAAACACACACACTCTGAGAAGAGGAGGACAATACTCAAATGAGCCTCTCTTTTGTAAGCTTATGTTAAGTGATAGTGGGGGACTAACATTATCTCAGCAGTGAAAAATGAGCGCTAAATGAGCTCCATTTAGCTATTAGGGTAATTATAAATGATGAGCAGCTTAGCCTGGTACTGCGTGGTGAAATCTGGTCAGATAAATAAAAGTTAATTATAAAACAGATCTGAAAAGGGATACTAATCATTTGACTGTTACAGCTTAAAAATAACCTATTTTTAGGTTGAGACAGATGATGAATGTTTATATGTGCTTAAATTAAGGGAGATGAGTTACGTTAGACAAGTTAAACAAGACAGAATATCTTTGACAATGCTATTTAAAGGGGCTGTATCATGCAAAATTCACTTTTTGTATGTTTTAACCTTGTTATATAGTTATGTACTCACCGAAAACACCCCCAAAGCGTTTTTTTTCCTTCGTGCCTGCGTGTTTAAGCTTTCCCAGTGTTTGTGCTGCTCGGAGAGGCAGCCCCTCCTGTACCAGTGAAAACGTTCTGTTTTCCCACGTTCACGTCACACTGTGAAGATGGCTCCCCTGAGCCCCCCTCCCGCAGGCCCTCGGCAATCAGTGTTGCTGCTTTTTGTAACTCCGATTTCGAGGATAAACTTTGACCATCGTCTGAAAGCAACAGTCAAACAAGAGCAAGAGTCTGAAGGGTCTGAAGGGTCTGAAGGGTCTGCGCTTGGTGAGTTTCTCACAGGAAAAGACGTTTTTGCGTGTGGAGAAGCTAGAGCTAAAGCGCTAAAGCTAGCCAGCGTATTTGTTTTGAAGCGCTGATTGGTTGAAGTACGCTGTCAGTCAAAGTCCACAGGGGGAGAGGCGGGATTTTCAGTGAAACGGAGCATTTTCTCTTCCGGGTTTCAGAATTAGCCCCAGAAAATCTTTTATTTCACACAAAATGACTTTTCCTTAGCGCCAAAAATAAACTATTACCATGTTAATGCCATTTCTAGAGTTTGGACTAGCTAAAAAAGCATGATACAGCCCCTTTAAGATGATGCAGTTGAAGATCAGCCACTTTAGGACCTGATCACATGATTCAAGTTGAAATGCCTCATTTTTGAGTTTTTGTTTCAGAAAACTTTTGAATTTATACAGTAACATTTTGCAAATGACATCCGTTTACACGGGAATAGCAGAAACACTGGAAACGGTGCAGTTAGCATGGAAGGCCATGAGTTGGCGCTGTTTGTTTTTGTCATGAAACCACATACATGCGCGCATTAACAGACACCAGACAGACTCCAACAGGTGGCCCTACGTGAAAACTACCGGTCATTTTCAGCTTTTTTTATTTTGCCATTTCCATGTTAACGGACATCACTTTGAAAACACTGCGGTGTAAACGCTACGATGCATTTTCATTACAATATTGTTTTCTTAGCAGTCTTGAAAACGCTAAGCTGAAGAACAAGCTGAATGTTTCCATGCTTCACATCCTCATGTTGTTTTTTGGACTCACTGCAGAAAAAATAGATAAAAAATGTACTTCACTAATTTTTCTGAAAAACAGCAGCAACAAATGAAGAGCTCTCATAAAAAGGTTTGGATATCTACAGTTGATGCAGAATGTGCTTGAAGTTGAGAAGCTCAGAGTGATTCATCCATCCATGTTCCTCTTAAGGTAAAGTATTTTCTGATTCTGAGGAATAACTTCTGCTGTATGAACCTGGAAATGTTTCACTCCAGTGGATCTTTCACACTCAGGAAACTCGACAGGGACTTCAGGTTGTTTAGGAGCTGAATGAGAGGAGAGGACCGGGCTGAAAGGAGCTAATTCCTCAGAGAAAGTGTCCAAAGAAAGGACCGATGAGGACACCAGTGTCAGGGTTAATGAGGGACTTGACCTTTGATCCGCGGGGTCATTAGGACGTCCATGATGCCGTGTGGTGACGGATTACGGCTCTCATGTTAGAGAAGGCAGCAGCTGATGGACGGTCCAGATGAATCGACACGCTGGACTGTCAATATTCAGCATTCTGTATTTTTATTTCCCCTCGGTTTTTTGTCCAAACATGTTGTTCCTGTTTATTTTCAGCGGGGGAATGTGGAAATGCCGATGCAGACCCTCGGCCTCCTTTCATGAGGAAACGTTCCCATAGCCAGGCTCATACTTTACACACGCTTTTCTTGCCAGGATGAAAACCCTCCCTTTCACTCTCTTCTTCCTGGATCCTCCCACCGAACCCCATCTCCCCCCCACCCCCACCCCCTCCACCCCCCCCTTACCCCCTCCACCCCCTCCACCCCGACCTCTCTGCCACCAAACTTTCTTCTTTTTTTGTCTCCTCCCCCCTTTTTCCTGGAGGGACTTTAAGGAGGAATGTCATTCAACACATTCAACCACGCGCCCCCAAATCTCTGCTGCAAACATGTTCCCACTGATTCTCTCAAAGAATTAATTGCTCCAAATAATCTCACCATCTGGTTGCGGAGGTCCATACGTACGGGGCTGCTCGCACGGCGGCGGCGGGGGTCCATTCAGCTCGCCGTGCTGCCGTGGCGGTGAGAGGCAGAGACAGAGCGGCGGCCGGGCTTGCCAGGGGACTGAAAGGAGGACAGAATGACAAAGACCACCATCTGCTCCTTGTCTTTCTTGTGGGCGACCCCGGACGCCGGCGGAGACCCTGCATCACTATGATCCAAGTGCAGGCCGCTGATTGGAATGTTATTGAGGCAGAAGATGGGAAGAAGGAAGAAAGGAAGAAAGGAAGAAAGGATAGGAGTCTTGAGAGCAGGAGGAGCCTCACCTCTCTCAGGGTTATTTCACAGTTCTGCCCTTTCCTCTGTCACATACCACCGAGCGGTCATCACCGTCTCACACTGACCTTTGACCTGTTGCACAAGATGACATGCTAATACAGTCAAGGTTAATTCCCAGCCAGGAGCCTCTCCCACTATCACTGAACTGTCTGACAGAAACCACCAAAAACTCAATATTTTGTTCATTTCAACTTTAACTTTATAGAGGTAAATACAGTCAAGACACTTTTAGAGAAAAAAACCCAACAATTCCACATGAACTCGCCTGTCTTTGGATTGTTAGAGGAGCTACAAGGCCTTGAAGAAAACCCTCTCCATACACAGGTAAAACATGCAAACTGCAGTCAGATGACAGTATTAACCACAGCAACACCACGCTTCCTTTCTTCTTCAGGTATTTCAACACTCAAACAGTCTTCATTTCAGTTGTGTGTTCATTTATTCCTTTAAAAAACAGTACTGGTCATGTTCACAGCAAACACAGGTTTCTTCTGCTGGTTCCTTGCCTGAGACGTGTAGGCTATATCAGTTGTAAATATTTCCCTTTAACTGCCAACACTGACTCTCACACAGACTCATCTGGGAATGGAAGAATCAACGTGTGCTGTTATTGATCATTGAATCAATACTGAGAGCTCCTCTGCAGTTTGGGTAATGAGGTGCACGAGTATATGATGATCAATCTGAGTCCTATATGACTGTTCAACAACAATCTCATTTATTATTTAAAATGTATTTGTAATTTACACGTTTACCGACTTACTACCTGCAGCTGCTGAAAACATGTTGAGAAGTCACTGATCTGTAAAAACCAGATGATCATATGATGATCTCTGAATCAGTTTTATAAGATCATTTAGGCTTTTGTAACAAATATATATATATATATATATATATATATATATATATATATATATATATATGTATATTCACGATGCTGCCACTTTGTATTCACCTGAAGGAAAAGCTTCATTTTCCTTTGTATAATCCAACAAATCGAGTATCCCTCTCCCTCTCCAGTTCAATGAAGAATCCAACCAAAAAGAGCGTTTGTGTGTGATTGCGTGTGCGTGCGTGTGCGTGTGCGTGTGTGTGTGCGAGGTTCAGACCATCTTGCAGTGCTGGAATGTGTAGCGGTATGTGGTAGAAGTGATGGATGCAGAGGGAAGGTTTTGTGCCCTATAGTATGAGCAGTGTGGGCGGCGGCTGCTGTTTTGTGTGTGTGTGTGTGTGTGTGTGTGTGTGTGTGTGTGTGAGTGTGTGTGTTGTCTTTGTGCTTCAGGGTGTTTGTGCCCTCTCCACCTCTCCACCCCTGGGAAAGCCTAACAGGTGTGTGTTCCACTGCGGCGGCAGCAGCAGGACTGAACGGTCCTGAAGGCGGACACTCGGGGGGATTGCAGGGGGCTCTTAACCTCCTTCTGGATGTTGAAATCCCAGCATGCATCCTGTCCGTGAAATCAGCTGCACGACCACCAGCCTCGGTGGCTCCACTGGCACTTTGCAGGGAGAGAAAGGCAAAGAATGTGGTAGCTAATTACTGCATTAACATCACAATAGAACAGGCGGATCACACGCCTGAAAATATTTTTGCCGCTGGGATTAAAGCAACAAACACACTTCACTTCTCTGGAACTTCTCCTGAAGCATATTTTGTAATGCATTTGCATCTGATAGGAATAATTAGTGCATTATTTAAATATGGACATGAATAAGCAGCACTTTCCCTGATTTAACAAATGTCAGATAGTCAGGAATCCATCCTCTCTGTTAGCTGTGAGGGAAAAATGTGAAGAAGGATCAGTTCCAGCTCCTGGGAACACCAACCCTACCCCACCCTATTCTAACCCTGCTCTACTGTACCCTGTTCTGATATACCCAAGCATACCCGACCCTAACTTAACCAACCCTAAGCCAACCCAATATACTCCACCCAAATCTACCCTACCGTAAGCTAACCTAACATAACACAACCCAACTCAACCCGACCCCACCCTACTCTACTCTACTGTATTCTATTCTACTCTACCCTACAATACTCTACCCTACCTTAAAGGGATACTTCAACATTTTGGCAAATTGGCCCATTTATTCTGTAGTCATTTCAAACAGCATGCTTAATTTTTTTGTGAGGGCGAGCTGTTGTTTATTCAGAGGTGAGTCGGGGAAGGTTTTCGGGATAGACACAATGGAGGTGAACGGTATTTTTGTTCCCCCTTGTCAAACTCATCAAATACAAAATCCAACAACCCCAAAACACTTTGGTGGACACTTTATAATCCGCACATTCACTACGCTGTGAAATATTAATGCAAAATTATGAGATTGAGTTGTTTTTGTGAAGATTGCTAAGGGTGCTTTCACACCAACAGCATTTGGTCCGCTTGAAGCGGACTAGAGACCCAAACTCCTGCAGGTTCGGTTCGTACGCGCTGATGTGAAAGCAGACCAGTTAGTTTTGGTCCGGGACAAAGAACCGCACCGAGACCTCCTCGAGGAGGCGGTCTCGGTGCGGTCTCGGCGCGGTCCGCTGCTGGTGTGAACGTTGACCAGCCTTGCTCCTGTCCGCTCTGTTGTGGAGAAGGCTTTTTGGTCGGCAGAGGCTTCCGTAGCAAGCCGCGCGGCGCATCACGTCACACATGCTGGCCAATCAGGGTTCACTTCCGTCACCCAAAACACACTATTGTGTGAACAGCGCCACCAAGAGGCAGGAGGGTCATAGTGGATAGTTCATCTGCAAAAACAAGTGGTGTGAATGTGAACCGAACTAGTTGACAGCTGCAAAGTTTATGAATAATTTATGTCCAAACCGAACCACTCTAGCGGACTAGTAGGTATGAAAGCACCCTAAGACAGAACTACTTACTAAACATGGCGTCTGGGCGTAGTGATTTCAAAAGAAAAAGTAGTTCCCAGTATTTGCTTCAGTGTCGTAACGCTACAATATTATTTGTTGGTGTTCCACAGCGTAGTGAATGTGTGGATTATTACGTGTCCACCAAAGTGTTTTGGGGTTGTTGGATTGCGTATTTGATGAGTTTGACGAGGGGGAACAAAAATACCATCCACTTCCATTGTGTCCATCCTGAAAACCTCCCCGACTCACCTCTGAATAAACAACAGCTCGCCCTCACAAAAAAAGTAAGTACGCTGTTCGAAATGACTAAGGAATTGCGCTAAATGGGCCAATTTGCCAAAATGTTGAAGTATCCCTTTAACCAAAGATAACCATACCCTACCCTATGCTAACCCAACATAACACAGCCTAACCCAACCCAATCTGATCCACCTTGACTCAACCTAAATGTACCCCAACCTAACCTACTATATCATAGACTGACCCAATCCAACCCAAACCAACCCAACCCAACACAAACAAGTCTAAGCTTGCCCAACTCAACACCTTGACTCAACCTAAACCTACCCCTACCTAACCTACTATATCATAGACTGACCCAAGCCAAGTCAACCCGACCCAAACTGACCCAACCCAACCTAACCTAACCTCACCCAAGCCAACCCAACCCAATACAAACAAGTCTAACCTTGCCCAACTCAACCTAACTCTTACCCACCTTGACTCAACCTAAACCTACCCCTACCTAAGCTAATCGACTCTATCATAGACTGACCCAACCAAAACCAACCTAATCCCACCCAACCCAACCCATCCGAAACTAAACTAAGCCAAACCAACCCCACCCAACCCATCCTAACCTAACCCTACCCAACCCAACCTAACCAACTCTATCCTAGGCCAAACCAACCAAATCCAATCCAACCTAATATAACCCAAACCCAATCTAGCTCACATTGACCCAAACATAACCCCACCCAACCCAACCCGTTCCAACTTAACCTTACCCAAACAACTCTATCGTAGCCTAAACTAAACAAATCCAGTCGAACCCAACCTTAACCCAACCCAATCTGTCTCATGTGGACCCAGTTAACCCCACCCTAACCTCACCTTACCTGCTCTATCCTTGCCTAACCCAGCCAAACCATAACCAACTCAAGCCAACCCAACCTAAACCAATCTAAGTAAAACAACGTGTCTGCCAAATATTTGATGCTGAAATGTGGCCAAGACTGCAGTTCTTTCCCAGTTTTCCACTGATGTCACGCAGCCTACTTAATTTCCCAGACAATCAGTTTTCACTGGAGGATTTAAACAATCCACTTCCTGCATGCCTGAAGACGTGAGCGTTCTGATGAAGGTGTGAGCGCACTGTGACGTGCTGAAGTGTGAACACAGGCAGGACTGAGCGGGCTTCCTGCTCCTGCACTGTCTTTTAAAGCCCCCCACACTGGGAGTTTGCTTTGGCAGCAGCATCCCCACACAGGCAATCGGGAACCTCAAGAGATTTTCAAAAGTGGACTTGTCATGGAAAATTGCCTGCTTGGTCTGGAGTCCAAACAACTTTATTTGGATGGAGCGAAGCGCTGAAGCCTATCTGAATTAATAGATGTGGCGTAAGAAAGGCTTATTTTCTCAGGCAGGACTCAGAGTCTGTGGCGTCAGTATCCTGAGCTGCGGGCGGTAGAAGTAGTGTTTGCAGTGCAGGGAGAGCAGCCAGCACAGATGGTTAGGTACCAAAGGCAGCAGACTTTTTCTCATGCCTTTAAATGGGAGGACTCTCTTTCTTAGCTAATATTTAGCTCCTTCAAATGCTAATGGAGTGGCTTCGCTCTCCAAGGTTAGCATAACAACTATGGGAAAGCCTTTAGATCTCCGACATTTGTTTACCAGATGAAAGAGCCTGCACATCGTAACAGCCGAGAGGGAGAGAGAGAGTCCGAGGCCCTCCAACCCCCCACAGTCAATTTCAACTTACAGGCTCCATTTGTGTCTCCTCTGAACACTTAAAGCACCCTCTAAACTCTTATTTCACTCTCTGATGATTTTAAGAAGAAACTATTGTTGTGGTTTCATTTTGACACGTCTGATTGTGTGTGTGTGTGTGTGTGTGTGTGTGTGTGTGTGTGTGTGTGTGTGTGTGTGTGTGTGTGTGTGTGTGTTTTGGGGGGGATTCTGGATGATAATAAATAAATGCTCGGAAAAACAGACAGCTGTATGAATTCAGCATATTAGTCTGGATTTTTTGCATATTTTCACATGATTTATTTATACTGCTACAGAGATTATTTGGATATAAACAGGAAACTGTGAGTGACATTTTTGTAATCTGAGCCTCAGTTACTTTCTTCTACAATATAAGACAGTCCAGTTGTTTGCTTGATAGGCTTGGGGTGTCTTTTGTGTACAGTTTGCATGTTCTTCCGAAACATGAATGGGCTTACCTTGGGGACTCTGGTTTCTTCCCACATTTCAAAACATGAATTTTTAGCTCACTGGCGACTCTAAATCAAGGATGTCAAATATAAGGCCTGTGGTCCCAAACTGTCCAAGATGAGGCTCCAATCTGGACCACCAAGCAAGTTATACACATTTCTAAGAAAACATCAATGCTCTTATGAACGCTAGCTGCCTGACTGCTATCTGACTAGCCTCAAAGCCATGTTGTCAGGGTGAATTTATAAAAACATGCAGAATGCAACAGCTATAGGAGACGTTTTATGTACAGTTTTGCACATGAATGTTTCATTACAATTGACTTTATGTTGAGATTGTAGCAATCTGTGGTCATATTTATTTGATATTATGAAGTGATATATTACATCATGTGTAATTTGTACCATAACATTAGAAAATAATCTATAAAGTTGAAATTTTAAGATTATCATGGCACTATTTTGCCCATTCAGAGATCAAATTGGACTCTATGTGTCTCTGAACTAAGCTGTGCTGGACACGTGTAATCTAAACGGTCCATTTGTGGTTATTGTGATGAGAAAGATTTCCTCAGTTGGCTTCCCGTGACTTTTATTTGCAGACTTCATAATAATTTATTTTCTGTCTACGATTGCATGTTTGTTTGTTTTTACTTTCATATTCATTTGCTACATTATTCCAATATGCTAGACTACTTCCTCTATACCTACTCACCCCAAAACTTGCACACAGTGTGCAGAATCAGGTCTAATGTCACTGAAATAAAGACTGGAGCAGTATGTTGGCAAACATGCCGACGTCCGAACTTTTTCTGAGCCATTTCTTTAACATCAACATACAGATGGTCTCATTTTAACATTTCTGTATTTTTTCAGTTTGAACATTTCGTTGTGATATCCAAAATCAATAAAGATATATGTTAAAAAAAAAAAAATTAACAAGATTTTGCTCATAATTGATTCATTTGTGTGTTCTGGATAAAATGTGACATTTAGAAATTGATCAAATTTGTCTTCAGAGAACTCAGGTCCACAAACAGTCTTGGCTCGCCATGTTTCGTCAAACTGCTGTGCTGCTTCTGTTTTTAGCTCCATGTTATCCATTGTTAAGTGAAAGAAAAATGATTTATGTCACCATGGAAACACCAATAGTGAGCGCAAAATACTCTGAAAGAAAACTAAAATGCTACATAAAAAAAAAGAAGAAGAAAAGACAAAAACAGCAGCTTTGGTTTCGATCAGCGCTGCAAAACATTATTGACGTGAGCTTCTTCCTATGTGTGTGTGTGTGTGTGTGTGTGTGTGTGTGTGTGTGTGTGTGTGTGTGTGTGTGTGTGTGTGTGTACTCTTTTCCTTTGCAGAAGGAGCGAGAACCTGAATTATTAAATATGTGTCAAAAGAAAGAAGGAAAAAAGGAGAACGGGCCATAAGAAGGTTCACAGTACGTGGCAGCATTTCCCCCACTGAACTGTTTCAGAGGCAAACAACTGCGATTATACTTCAAAAGTGTAATAAAGCTCTATCTTTCCTGCATCTCTGTAATGCATTATTCACTTCCAGTTGCCAAGAGGAGACTCTGGAGGATGGTTAAGAGCCCCCTACAATATTTATGTAGCATGCTGCAGTGCTCGCTCTCTCTCGCTCTCTCTCTCTCTCTCTCTTTCTCTTCATGACTTTTAGACTTTTAGTGATGTTTAGCTGATATTCATTTCCTGCGGACCGCCATTTAGATAATCGACTTTTTGTCCCCACACAGGTTGTGTTTTTTGCCGTTTTTAGCTCCTTTGTCCTTTAATAGTCGCCTCGTCCTGACCTCAACCCCACACAGTGTGTTATTCCGACCTGTCCAAAGCCAGAGGCTGTTACCGTGGCAACAAAGAAAGCTGGAAATAATTTTCTGACAGTGAAATGTATTTATAATGTATCCAGTGAAATTTAAGCATCACTTCATTCATGTTTTTGTTTTTATCATGATGGATTACCCCACAAGTGAGAGACGCTCTGCAGCTCCAGTGCTCACCGATGACAAGACAAAACACCTGGCTCACCTGTCACTTTTGGAATACATTTATTTTATTCTTTTGTTGTTTATAAATGATAATAATGATTAAAAAACTGGAGACAAAACCAGTATGCAATGTTTGACCTGGTTTTTGAACCGTGAAGCATTCTGAGCTGAGCTGCAAATTATAAATAAATAAATAAATAAATAAATAAATAAATAAATAAATAAATAAATAAATAAATACAGTTGATTTAGTTTCATTGAATGTTTGATAAAGAGCAGATCAATGTAAATTGTGATGCTTTTCAATGCAGATTCAGAGGCGAACACGACACACTGAATTGTTCGGTCAAATGATCGGAGAGCTCCAGTCCTCCGACAGAAGCACCAAACTGTTTTTCACTGGGGGAAAAAAAAATACAGAAAACTATATGATGAACCCAAGACTCCCCAGAGGAAGAATATAAGGCCTCCCAGCTATAGTATGAGCTCTTTCACACATCATCACATTAAATACAGTATACACACAGCCCTGGTGTTTCCAGAAGCTGGATGTGTGTGAGCGAGCTATTCTCAGCGTCTTGTAGGATCTAATATGCAATTAATGCTGGATAAATGTAGGAGGCCAATTAAAAATATTCAACCATAGTTTGAAAACACGTCTTCGCCTCAACGTGTGATCATGACCCTTGTGGGAAGTTATTTTTATTTAGGTTTCCTTCATAGTGACGTAAACAATGCAAACGACCCAGGCCGGCTCCTGGCTCTGAAATCCGGATCCCTGACGCTTCACTGATCCACGGTTTGGTCCCCACCAGCGCAGCGATGCTTTGGCCCACATTCTGTAGATTGTTTACGTCTGTTTGCGGATCCAGGCCAGCCTTGACTTCGTTCACTGGGGACCCGTGTTCTGGGAGCCTTCTCAGCCATGATCTATTTGAAAACGGGGAGACAGAAAGCGTGTTCCCTGCGAGACGCTAAATATATTTCTGAAGAGGCTCGGGACGCGCGTTTGATTAAAGAGCGCCGCGCCGCAGCCTGCGTCGTGCATCAGACTCCTCCAGGCAGCGGAGCAGGGTTTAACTCCGCACATCATTATTGGTAACGACGTACGCTGCGTGGTGACGACGTGCACTTTGTAGGTCGCCTCGCTGTCACGATGATGGCTGCTTCACAGAAGATCGGGATCCTGTACCGGTCGGCAGAGGAGAGCAGCCTGCAGGGAGGAGGTCTCTACGTTCCTCTCACCTGATGAAAAACATGAGGAACTGGGAATTGATCCCGTTTAGGAAAACATCCAAATGCTGTCCAACATGTAAATCTTTTTGTTGCGTGTGTTAATAGCAGTTTCTCTTGTTTGATTTTACAAGACTTCAACAAACAGCAGCGAACATGCATGAAGCTAATGGAGGGCCAGCTAGCTTAGCAGGGGTTTCTGCACATTTTTTGCCATTAACTTTTGATAAATTCTTTCATTTTCATGAGTACACTTGGTTTGCGTACTCTCTGCTTCGTTCAGTGAGAGTTTCCCACCGAGCTTTAACAATACTTTGCGGAGGAGCTTCCTCCTGCTCTAAACCCACGACCCGGGAAACGTGTCCCGGGCCCTTCAGGGCACGTTTCAGCGAACCCACAAGCTCCGGCCAGGTCTGGGCTCCGCTCCGCTGCTGGTTCTGACCAGCGGGTCCTTCTCCAGGCCGCCTCCTGATGGGGGTTGAAAACTAATCAAAGGTCAGCAGGCAGCCTATAGCACTGCGCCATGTGAGTGTTAAGAGCATTACTGGACACCGTAATGGTTTTTTCTTCTGTCCATACCGGCGGCCGAGTGATGCCTCGAGGCGTTCGGACCGACAGCGGCTCCTCGGTAAATATGTGTGTGTTGTAAATTGCATACATCTCAGGAAGTCCAGACTGAGTGGGACGTTGCTCTGCTGCATAATTTCACAACTGCGGGGCAAAACTGGCCTCTTCCAGACAGAAGCCGGCTGGACTCGGGGATTCAAGGTCGTGCAGTAAACCTGAAGGACTGGAAAAAGAAAATGGCTCACTTTGTAAACACAAGGCTGCAGGTTCGCTTCCCGACTCGATCTGTCCAAACTGTTCCAGAGAAAGACGCCAAAGCTCAGCATCCTCCCAGCAGAGTGTGTGAATGGAGTCACTCTGCTCAGTGAGAAAGTGAGTTTCAGCTCAGGCGAACATCTACGGACATTTCAAGCAGTTTGTCACACTTCTGAAGAGCTTCTTGATCAGTTTCCAGTCTTAAAAGTCTCTCATTTCATTCAGTGAGACAGAAGTGAAGTAATCGGCATGCTGGTGCAGTGGTTTGCATGTTGCTGCCTCACAGCAGTGTGCTCCAGGTTCAAATCTTGGTCTTTGTCATGAGGAATTCTCTCTGGGTCCTTTGACTTCTTCCCCAGATCCAAAGACACGTCGGTCAGATTAAACTGGTTTAGTAAATGATTCACATGGACATTGACACAAACTTTTAAATTAATCCAAAAGACCTAAGAGAGGGAGCCAGCTGCAATGGAAACAGACGAGAGGATCAGATCCAGCAGTGCTGCTTCTTTCCTGCTCAGGAAGTGTTCAGAAGGAGCTCCAGATTTCTACATCTCAGAGACGAAGAAAAGAAGCCTGTACAGAAATCCCACTTCTCAAACAGTTCCCACCTGAAGAGTGAAGAAAATCACCTCCTTATGACAGAAAATAATGTAATTCAGTGTTCAAATGAAATCTAAAGCAAAGCAGCTTCAGTTACAGCAGTGGTTACAGCTCGGTTCCTTCTCCTTCTCTGACCACGTTTTTGGATCTATTTCAGCTTTTTTGGACAAACTGAAGCTTCACAGGGCGTCATGTTGCAATAACACTGGTTTGATTCTGGGCAAAGTTTTTTCTTTATGTGGATTTGCATGTTCTTTCTTTCATTTTCGTTTCTTTTTTTATTTTTGCAGATACTTCAGTTTCCAAATATATATATATCTGTTATTAAAACATGTGAAATTTTTTAATTTTGACAACTTTCAGTTTCGATCTCTAGAAATGTCTTCAAACAACACTTTAAAGTCACTTAAAATCTCTTAAAATTGACCAAAATCAATTAATTAAGGATGAGGATAAGAATAAGGATTTAGAGGATTAATTAGTCCTCTGAATAGGTATTAACCTCTTCTTAACATTTTCAATATATATTAAGCACAGCTGTCCAACCACAAAGTGTGTGATTGACAAAGAAAATTACACTAAGTATGATGAACCAGACTTATTTGGTGCATGTTTAAAGATGCTGCAAATATTTTATGCACAGTTTGTGTAATCAAGCGTCATTTTGAATGTATTAATCTGGTGAAGCAAAAAAAATAAACATTGTGGTATGAGTATTGTTAAGTATGTTCCAGGATTTCCTTCAGGTTATAAGTTTGTAGGAAAAAACAACAAGTTGTGCTTCAGCGATGGACTCCTGACCTGTGTGGGCTGCGGCCGCCGTCCTCCCGGTGTCAGCTGATTGGCTGGAGCCCCGCTGCGACCCCACAGCCTCGCAGCGGACGCAGCAGGAATAGAAGATGGATGGATGCTCCTATTTGTATTGGCAGTGTTGTGTCTCTGCAGCAAATCTGGAAGAGCAGGTCGAATCCGTCTGCTCCGGGAACTCAGACGCTCCGTTTCTGCACCTTCATCAGCTTTAAATCGCATTTATTCACGCGACTGTGGTTTTCCTTCGCCGTCTCCGACATTCAAAATCTTTTCTGGTGTGAGATCAGCATCGGCATCGCTCTGAGAGAAGGATGTAGAGATCTACGTGGAGGGGATGCATATGAGAAAGTTTTCTTCCTCACAAAGCCCCGTGCCAATCTGACGGCGTGATCAGCGCTCGCCGCTCCCCTCGTCCTGATATATAGAAGCTGAGAGTCACTGAGTCCAGATTGAGAGGCCTGATACTCTGCAGTCAGGAAGCCCATTGTGGCTATTTCAGTGTATTTGAGGTCAGGCCATTCAAGGAGCTGTCTGCTCACGGCTCGCAGAGCCAATGAATGGGAGAGAGTGGCTGCAGCAGCGATAGAGTGTGTGTGTGTGTGTGTGTGTGTGTGTGTGTGTGTGTGTGTGTGTGTGTGTGTGTGTGTGAGGGACTGAGAGCGGCGTGGAGATGGACAGATAGAGAGAGCACCGGCGGACAGAGAGCGGGAGATAGCGCTCTTTGTGCCGATGTGTTGGGTGACCTTGCACTCTCCGTGATGGGCCTCTATCTGCACTCACACAATGGAACAGCAAAATAGGATTCTTAGATACATCAGGAGACAGAGCGGGCCGAGCTGGGATCTCAGTGAGGCAGCCAGCCACGAGGGTGCGTGTGTGTGTGTGTGTGTGTGTGTGCAGACAGCAGAAATAGAGGAGAAGGAATGCCATCTATCACGGAGGCGGGGAGGCCTTGGCCGAGCCTCGGGGTGCTTATTATTTTGCCCACAGTGCGTGGGCGAGCTGCACTGAGACACACACACACACACACACACACACACACACACCGTCGAAGTGTGGCGCTCCACTTATAGAGAACATACCGTTAAACACACCTTCACTGCAAAGACATCCATAATGACAGGTCCAGTGTGTGTGTATATGATTAAGTCTAAATTTAAATGTCACCTGAGCAGAAACGCTGCATGTACACAAACATGCAAATATATCTTTATCACACACACACCTCCAGAAATCGACCTGAATACAACAAACTGGCTGTAGGAATGGTAAAATATGCATATATTGAAGAGACTGCCAGTCCATACCAGTGATTAAATCCTTTAAAACTGTCCTTTCACTGAACTCGGTCTTCTGACAGGCTTTCAGACTTTCACATGAAATAAAGAACTAAAAGTTCAACCCATTCTTCTTCATCACTATTTAAGATAATGTAAACAAAATGGCTGAAGTCTGACAGTGAGAGCAGCTTTTATGTGAAAGTGCATCTTGTGGAAAAAGAGACATTATTTAGGAAGTGCACTTAAGAATGAACACACTGATTAATTATTGAGGAAGGTTCCATATTAGAGCATTACTGCTGTCACTGCTGTGTGAACGTCTGCAGGGTTTTCATGCTGTAGCTCTGTTGAGTAGTATTTCTAATTCAACTCAGTGGATTATTATGAAAACAAGAGGCAAACAATAGAATATACACATTTTATATTTAATTTCTGCTCTTGTTTTGTTTCTTACTGATCTTTAGTAATCGTCATGAAATAAAATGCATGTCATCTTCATATTTTCCAACTTTAAGGACCACAGAAATACACTAACCAGCAAATAAGACCCCGAATTTAAGCTTTAAGATGATTTAGCTCCCAGTGGACCTTTTCAAAAACACCCGGGCTCCGTTGTCGTCTACATAAACAGCCGAAAACATCCATTCCTGGGATTGAATTCATCATCTGACCGTACCGATGTCGAACACTCTCCGTTGCTTATGTTTACAGTTGATTGTTCTCTTTGGTTTCAATACCACATCATCGGTTTGTAGCCTGACATGCTCAGATTTTCAGTGTTTCTGCTGTTTCTGTGTAAATGAACATCCTACCAGGTAAATGTAAAACTTCTCTCAAACAAAAAGTATGTTTTTTACCTGAAATGGGTGATGTAAACGCAGCCAGAATCTCAAAATAACAAGAGATAAAATATAAACCAAGACATTCTCTCCATAGCAACCCACAGAAAACATCTTACTGGTTTGATGCAAAGTGAAAAAAAAAGATCATTTCCAGGTTAGCGTTCAAAGATCTGCCATCTCCACTGCTCTGAATTCCTGCACATCCATCAAGTTTTTAATTAATTAAAATCCAAGTGATTTAGTATTCAGTGTCTGAACATTTATAGTCAACTGAGAATCAACCAGTGTTCCCGTATATATTCTAAAACTCCTCCGTTAAATCATAAGAAATGTGAGTCTCAGTTCTTCAAAGAAAAAATGAGTTTGATGCCTGTACATTTAATAACATTCATTACCAATTCCATCAGTGGACGTGTGAAATATTCATCTTTTAGGAATCAATTTGCACAATCTTACAGCTGCTGTTGTCTGTAAACCATCAGGTTGGTTTTAAGGGCCTCGGTACGAACTGCAGTTTGAGATTTCACTGAGGACGAGTCAGAAAAATCAGAGACTGTTCCTGAAAACCAGAGGAGGTCCAGTCATTTCCTTTAAATTCAATTTTAATATTCCTCAAAACCTTCATCCAGCATGAAAGAGGAGAGCAGCTCTTGAAGAAAAGCGTACATGGGACACGGACGACCCCCCCCCCCCCCATCATCTCTCCGTTTATCCGTGATGCGATCAGACAGGTATGGCTACTCCCACGCCAGATACATCTTGATACATGGCCGGCTCTGCAGCGCCGAAACCCCAAGGTCTTTGTGCTCCTCACACTGCGCAGATCAATCTCTGAGGCAGGTTCCCAGGGGGAACACAAAGCCTTACAGCTGAGACACCACTGTCCCTCAGCAGAGGGGGGGGGATTGGGGAGGGGGGTTAGGGATTAAGTCTTTTCTTCCAGGATAAGGACCTGTCTCTGAGAGAAAGATGCAGAGAGGCTCTCTTGAAGGAGGAGGAGATGGTTTGATCCCGTCATTTCCCCTCTACCCCCCTCCTCCTCCTCTTCCTCCCTCCCTCCTCCTCTTCCTCCCTCCTTTGTGTTGCTCTCCCGCTCACTGTAATCCAACGTGACACACTTACAGATGGTCTATCAATGCCACACCTTGTCAGCGCCGTGTTGAGGGGCCTGCTGGGGGCCTGATAGGCTGTCCAGTCCTCTGCCTGCCCGGATGTCTGCATTTTACCTTCTCCTCCTCATTCCGTGACGACCAGAGCATCAACCGGCCGCGGTGTCAGTCACACACACACACACACACACACACACACACACACACACTTATACACACTTTCTGAATATACAGACGCTGCAGGACGTCACAGAGTCACCGCTGGGAGATCCAGCTGGATTCCTGGAGACACGGGGAAGAAGAACCGGGGCTGACACTTTGACGGATGGATGGCGAGCGCCGTGTGCGTGAGGACGGGCCCCTGGTGCCATCTCACCATGGTAATAGCATCCCAGAGGAAAGGCCTTTGACTATATGTCTTCTCCCATACATCCCAGCCTCAGATCTTCCCTCCACGTACCTGAATAGGTGCGTCTCAGTAATTGATCGTGACGGGAGAAAATACATAGGTCTTTCTTATGGTAATGAAGCGCCGAGCACAAAATACACACCCTATTAGCCAGATGCTATTTTTGAGGCATATAGAATGTAAGCGTATACAAAGAGACAATGGAGGAGCCCTGAATGTGAGAGGAGTGAGGACGTGAAGCGAATGCATCCGTGCACGTGAGTGGGGCCGGATATTAACTGCTGTTCATGGAAATCATGAAAACTCATCACACGTTTAGAGGAAACTTCATCTATTGTGCTTCATAAAGCTTTGATTGTGGTCAGATGAGGACAAGTTTCCTCATCTTTTAAGCAGTTTGACAGCCGTATGGTGGATTATGAGGATGGATATCTGTTTGCCAAATGAGCCAAACCTGACAGAACATTCAACTGTACAGAGATTTGCTGAAGAAATATTAATTTTAATACACTTAATGTACCAACTACAAAAACAAATATGCATTGCATTTATTTTAGGTTAATAAATATGAAAAAAATATGAAAGAAATTATTTCACTGTTTTATCCCATGCATATGCAAACATTCACTATTTTCCCATTTCTGGCTTTTAGAGTGTCACATTTTTGTTTTTGTAGTATATCTCTTTAATTTTGTTGTTTTGAGTTATTACTGGTATCACAGGTTGAAATATGGATTTGGCGGGCCAGTGCCAGCATGAAAAAGAGCAGAGAATAAGATGACCTCACATTTTAGAACTCATTTCCTGAAATAAAGTAAAAAGTAAACATGTTTTGGATTATTGTGCTGTTCATGATGATGGTTCTGGACTCTAAGGTAACTTCTTATCAACCATTGTTTTCAATTATTTCATTACAAACTTGATAAAACATGAAAGCTCAGTTTCAACTAACCTTTGGTTTTATTTGTTGATTATTTTATCTTAGTTTAGAGCCTGTTCACAGAGTCAGTATTCAACTTCATTTCAGCTGCCATTTGTCATTAATCACTCAGTGTGTCTCCCTGTATGCAGATGATGGCGTCTTAAATGTTTTACAGCAGTTAAAGTGAAATGAATGAGCAGTACAGACTCTGTAATCATCCAGTGCTGTTGTTGCTGATCTATTCACACATTTGGAGGAAATTTATTGACACTTATCACACTAGTCACAATCTATTGACAGAACTGCAGTGCACACATCCCGCACCGCACCAAGTAGAGAAGTCGAGTTTTCTGAATTCAGACAGAGACGGAGATGGGATGGTTTCAAAAACATTGCTCTCTGAAAGTGATTTTCAAAGACTCACAACATCATAGTTGTGTAAATGAGCGGAAAAAAAATGTAAAAACGATCCTATTGTTTTCCCTTGAAGAGATGAGTTTCCTGAAAGATAACAGGTACTACTTTATTTAAATGTGTTACTGCCACGATAAACCGTTTACAGGTACCGGATGGTGAAGTTTGTCCAGTTTTCTGTTTCTGAGTCGTGGGGAGGCGCCTCAGAGCGCCCTCTCTTGGCCAGTCGCCACTGAATCCAGGCTGCTACAACAGAGAGTTAAAAAAACAAAAAAAAAAAACAATCACTTCCCAGACATTTAAAAAAAAATGTCACCTCCATTAAAGGAAAGCTGCAGATTCAAAAGTAAACATTAATGAATGTTCAAAAACAACCTCATGAGAACTGCATGTTTTACTTTCCAAACATCTGCATCATCTTTGCACCCGGTTTAACACGGATCCCTAAACCAGCAGCTGATGGCCAGTTTTGGGACTAGGGCCTTATATTTGACACCCCTGCTTTGGAGAATGTAGAGTAGACCTGGGAAACTGCCCACTGGCCTTACATCTGTCTGCGTGTTTTACTAAATGAGAGAGTGGACTGAATTTTAAATCAGTAAACTCCAAAGAAACCCTGTTGGAACCAACCACCCCGATCATTCTCCTCTCAGAGCTCCTCAGTCGTCTTCCAAGGTTTCAGTTTCATCATTAATGTGCCGACGGATTGATTTTCTTTGCCTGGAACATCGTTGTTTCGTTCTCTTGTGCTTGTTCCAGCGTCGCTTCTTTGCAGTCAGTGTTTTTTGAGCTTTCCTACCAGCACCTTTGAAAAAGGAAGTGGAAAAGAGAAAAAGCTGCGACACCGTTCGATACCTTCGTGACGAGACGTGCAGCGGCTTCCTTTAAAACACAGCGTGCGTGAAACTACATTACGCTCCCGGAACTTCATCACAACTTGTCACACACAGACACAAAAGGCTCTCGGCGAAGGTGAGATTTACTACGAATTTATACAGAGCGGCGGATAATGAGGAGGAAAATGGGTGAGAAGAGAGAGTGAACTCTCTCTGACACACTCCTGGAAACTTTCCACGCAGGGTGTGCATGTGATGGTGTGTTTATGTGCAGTCAGTGTCCGTGCGCGTGAGTGTGTGTGTGTGTGTGTGTGTGTGTGACACCGAGGCGTGGGGCGTTGTCTGCCACTCGGGGCCCCTCTTGTCGGCTGCTGGCGTATCCCAGAATCCTATTAGGAGCAAGTCACACTTGGGTGGCACATTCATCATGGGCCCTGCACATTCAGATTGCTGTTATGAATATAATTAGAGAGGAGCACGGAGAAGATGTTCAGGGCACTCACAAACACACACACACACACACACACACTTACAGTCATATGTGAGTGCACAAACACATATGTCAGAGTGTGTACACTATATTGTCATGCATACAAAACATGATCAGTGCGAGTGACACAAAGGGTGAACATCCTCTTCACACACTCGCTCTCCCTCGGACGGCTTCTGACACTGTCTTTTCCCAACACACAAACACACACACACACACACACACACGCACCTACGGTTCTGCCAGACACTTCATTTTCACCCTGGCGCTCGGAGTGTCTCGCCTCGCCACTTCAAGTACAGGCCGGCCAGCTCACACGGGACGAGGCCGAGGCAATCTGACACCGCCGGGTCCCGCCGACTGCGCCCCAGCATTTATTCAGTATATATATTTACCTCCATCACCAGACAGAGCAGAGGAAAGGTTTCCACAGGAAGACCAAACACAACCGAGAACGGATCCTGGAGAAAGAGTGCAGAGTGTTCCAGACGTCTCCACTGTAACCAAGAAACCATTAAAAACACATCAGTGTGCCACACCGCCGCACTGCCTGACACGCTCATTCATTATGACACGCACACGCACACACACACACACACACACACACACACACACACACACACACACACACACACACACACACACGCACACACAAAACATGCCTTCTCTCTCAGATTCATGTACATCAGTGTAGAAACCATATAAGAAATGTTGGAAACGTGTCGATATCACTTCGCGATTTCTAATCTTATTATAATCTCGGCCCTTTAAACATGTTGAGTTTAAAAATAAACTGCTGTATGATCTCTAACATCTTAAGGTGTCGCAAAAGGATGGCACTCTGAGCCTTGAGGCCTCGCAAGAAGAAAATTAAGTCGTCCATTTTTGCTTCAGAAAAGTTTTGCTTTTATCTGGGAACTTTTAAAAAAGCATCAGTTTAGATGGAAATGGCAGAAATGCTGAAAACGATGTGTTTGTTTTTGTAATGACACCAAACACACACACACACACACACACACACACACACACACAGGCATGGAAAACCATACACTATAAATATCAACAGTGGACAGTTTCTTGTCCATCTACTAAACTTAAGCAATAGATGGAGGTGGGGAGCAAGTGACTATTTATTTATCCGATATCTAACTCTTTGTTTCTGATCTTCTTGTTGGTTCTGCTTCTAGATTTCCTATTTCCCCAAGGTACAGACCAAAGCGATCAATAAAGTTCTGTTTACTACGGCTGTAGTACAGCAGCAGTAGCAACGTTTCAGAAAAGTTTTATTTTCCTCCATTTCTACGAAGATGCAGAATTTTCAAAAATGTGTTTTCACTGACTCCAACCAGCGCTGCTGTCGTGTGAACAGACACCCAAAAGGAAGTGAAAGTTTTGCATTTTCACCTGAAAAGTTGTTGAATAAACTGAGCCTTAATAATCGCCCGTCTTTTATTCTAAACTCGAACATCGCAGCAGAATAAATGACGGGAACAACATGTTTTTTTTTAAGTTGTGACAGTAAAATAACCCTCTTTTCTCTGATGCTGCAGAACTATTCAAGCCTGAATGCAAGTCCTGAGCACAAAGTTATTCTGTCTAAATTTATTGAAAATATTATTGCAAACGATTTTCATGTATTTAAATTATTTAGTTCAATTAAATGTCATTTATGAGAGTTTCTGTATTAATTGAATATGCATTGTTTAGGTGTAACGTGGCTGACAATAAACATTTTTACTCCAATTTTTCTTCTCTAAATCTAACTGAGAAAAAACACTTCTATTTTAAAATGAACAATTGATTGATCAGTCAAAACCACTTGATGAGAACAAATAGAACTCTTTTGAAAACCAATATTTTTCCCATTAAAATCATTCACAAATATAAAATCAATGCAAAGGAAGACAACTCGCGCCTACGTATTTTTTTTTTTAACCTAGTTCATTTAATGTTTTAATCACTGAATGACAAATCTGCTGAAACACAGCATCACAGGAGACAAATAAAACAGCCTTTGTTCTTCTGAGATTTAATGACAGGGAAAAAATCATCAGTCCTATTATTGTTCTTACAACCTCTTTCACATCAGTGGGATTGTGTGTGTGTGTGTGTGTGTGTGTGCTGCTGAGTGCTGTGAACCGCAGGTCTTCTAGTGCTCTAATGGAATGAAAGTAGACGATGATATGAAGTCCAGAGTGGTGAAACTCAGCAGCTCTGTGGAGGGAACAAAAAATAAATAAATCCATCTTTTTAAAATGCTGAAGTATTTTCACAAATCTGTGAGTGCGGCTCTGTAATTGGCCTCATGTGTAAAATCCAGCTGCAGCGAGATAAACTGGCGTGGTGATGCTTGTTATGCTCAAACCACAAAGACGCTGAGCGCTGATATCAAATCAGTAAAGAAAAAAGGAAACAGTGTCTGATCAGAGTTCAACCCCAGCTGTAACAAATATCAAGTACCGGTAATTGCTTTCAAAAGTAACTAATATTGTTTCTCCCTTTCTGTAAAGACTTTTTATCTAATGATGTAAGTGTACGGAGGACGAGCGACAAAGCAGCTATTAACCTCCACCACTCAGATTTGAAAATCTGTTTTCTTTGAGATTTGTAGATTTCCTTGGTGGTCTGGCCGGATTGCAGCCTCTTCCAGGCCAGTTTTGACCCCCGGGCCTTATGTTTGACCCGTCTGCTGTGCGGTCTGGGGCTAAACGTCTGGATTCGTCAGAGCGGCAGCGAGCTGACGGCATCTGGACGAGCGAGTGGACGGTAACAATGTCACTTACAGTGAAAATATCAGCCACGCTCGCTGCCAGGAGCTCAAACGTCGCAGTAATGACGATAAGGACGGCTGCCGGCTCCGCGCCGTCTGCTCACACCTGTTCTCTGAGAGCCGCACGCTTCATTAAAGTGAAGAACGGCGGATACTGGACTCGGTTCAAATGTGTGAGCACCTCATCACGTGTGTTGTTGTTGTTGTTGTCGTTCCCGTCGAGGATAAAAAGTGGACAACCCATCCAGTGAATGTCAAGAGCTGTTTAAAAACAGGGATGAAAAACAGCAAACACTTCTCTGCTTCTTCGGCCATAAACTGTTTTGTGTTCACGATAACACATCCGGGCCGCCGTCCAGACGTCTGAGGGCAGAAAGCTTCATTTGTCCACCTCTGAAATTCCTCACCAGGCCGCCGCGGCTTTTTAATTAAGTGTGTGACGCAACGCCGGACGTCTGTCACGGCACGCTCTCTCTCTCACACACACACACACACACACTCGGTGTTTGTTCCCCCGCCCTCCTCCCGGAGCCCTCCGCTAAGCGCGAGCAGGAATCCGGCCAAGACTCTTGGAGAGCCAGCATGTGTTTACCACCCTCTGAATGCGCGCCACGTCGAGAGCTCTGCCTGCCATCTGAATGCTCTGTAATATCAATAATTGATGCTCTTGAGGAGTAGTAATTAAATTAGTTAATTATGCCGGTGAAATTACATGTAATTATGAGACTGGAGGGTATGTTTAGTAAATTAGTCTCATCCATGCTCGCTGTGTGTACTGCTGCCAAATTTTATTCCTTGATGATTGGGTAATTTTGATACTCTCTGTTTTTAGGGAATAAATGCGCCGTTTACACACACAAACACACACACACACACACAGATGCGTGCTGTCTGATCTGGATTACAGGGCTTTTGTCACCAGAGGTATTCCTCTTTAAACTCGGGGAAAAAAATATGCCGCTTCATAACTGTGTGATAAGTGATTCTGGCAACAGTTTCACCGCGTTTCTCTGCACAGTTTCAATATTCCACGTGGCGAATCCGGGCAGCAGACACTGAATCTCACTGCTGCGCGGCTCTTTGTTCATCGCGTGCTTAGAAACTGAAGTTATTTTATGATCCAACCGGAAAACCTCCTCATGATATCACTATTGTCATTTTTTTTTTAAACATCACTCGTTTACCAAACCCACTTTGGAAGCTTTTTTCAAAAAGTTGTATTTTCAGCACCGTTGCCATGTAAATGGACATGTTTTCACCGTAAACGTGAAGGTCAAGACATGTCTCCACAGTACAGATGAGGGACAGTTAAATATTCGAGGACTTTGTTTATTCATCAAGTCACTGGTGTATAAAGATTGGCGACTAATGAGCATCGTCATCCTCATTTCCTAATTAATCAGTCAATCGTTTGGTGTGAAATGGCAGAAAGTATTGCTAACGCTAATCGTCTTATCAGATCAACGGTCTCAGATCAATTTTCTCCTCATCAGACACTTCATTGACTTAAATGATTAATCCGATCATCATTTATCAGCAGTTCTAATGGAGAAGTCCGTGCTAATGATGAATGAACAGAAAAAGACACGGAGAGAGAGAGCGGAATTGAAACGGCGGCGCTGCCGTTTACAGTCTGCACATCAGATCCATCTTTCAGTGAAAACTTGTCTAAATATGGCGGAGCGCGGGGCGGAGACTGTGTCAACACCGCCAGCCAGCGCCTGCAGGCTGAGGACCAACTCTCTCTTGTTTGACTTCGCACTACGGAGGGAGGCTTATCTGTAAGCCCTGCCATATTGCCGCGTCGCATTTCCCCCAAGATCTCATAAACAGCTTGTCGGGCTCCTGCTTGTGAAATGGAAGGCATATTGTGGAGACCGGGCTGAACGCACAGACAAATAACACAGCTTAAAGACGCTGTGTACTGTGGTTAATGAGATTAAACCGGCTGCCACGCAGGTTTTCTCCCCATTAATTGCCTCTGGATTACAGCGCGAGGACGAGTGTGGAAGCGTGCGGAAGTTTCCACGGGCGCCTCGCTCTTTCCCCGGCGCGGCGTTTCAGAGTGACAGCTGACGGTATTGATCAGGCCACCGAAACCCGGCGGCTGTTTCATCTCTTCAGATGAGCCGAAGCAAAGGGAGGTATGCAAATGCTCACGCGCGGAGGGCATATCAATGGACGTCAGACGGCGGTCCGGTCGGGCGCTCCCGGGGCATGATGGGAACGCTGAGGCCTGAGAGGCCGTCGGCGGCTGGCTTCGCCTCGGGCTGCTTCCTTTTAATTTATGTTGGTGAAGAATGGCAAAGTGCTGCGTCTCTCCAGAGATGCCCCGCCAAGTTAATTGCGTTCCTCTGCTTGTTCCTAACTTACACACATGTACACACACACACACACACACACACACACACACACACACACACACACACACACACACACACACACACACACACACACACACACACACACAGAATACACCCTTTTCCTGTGGGATGAGAGGCACTTTTTGATTTGTTCAGTCAAAAAGTGTCTTCTCTGAGAAGTTCACTGAATCAAACAGACATCCGAGGCGGCGCGTGGATTCAGGCTGACTGCAGAGAATACACACACACACACACACACACACACACACACACACACACACTGTCATACAGATGCACATGTGTCTTGACAGGCAGAATAACAGGCTGATTGAGCAATGAGAAAGCAACTGACACAGAAATCCTCCCCTGGTTTCCCCGCCGCCCCCTCGCCCCTCGCCGCCCTCCCAGGTTCCCCCTGATGTTCATTTTGGGTGACTGAGAGCGACCTCACTCATCGAATGTGACACCGGCGCAGGATAATAAAAGAGAGCCAAGGAGATTGAGCCTTTCACAAACAAGACAGGCCTGGTGTTTTGTTCCTCCCACACTTGAGGAGCTGTTTAAAGAGAAGGTGGTCTGCTGTCAGTCTTATCGCTCTTGTTTCTCCTGGTTCCTTTGTTTCTGCATAAAACACGCCAACATCCACGCGAGAAAACATCGATGTATTCATCAGCATCTGGAAATATTTGAATTAACTGCCACTGACTGCTTTAGCCAACACAACTCACATTTTTTAATGTTACTGTTATCACCTGGCTCTGAGGTCAGATGAAGAAGAAAACAAATGTGTCGCGACAGAATCATCTTCTATATCGCATTATAATGTGCTGCAGCCAATCCCAGCTGACGGCGGGCTTAATTTACTAAGATCTTGCATAAAGTGTGCGAACTTGCTAAATGATGGTGTTTTGTATAAACAGTAAGTATTCATAAGAACTGATCAGTCAAAGTCCAAACCGAGGTGCAACAAAGAAAAGATCATATAATTAAGTCCATGAATAAAAGTCACGGAGAGCCAGGTGAAGAAACAGCAGCTGAGCTGAAGGAGAGGCTAACGGGATGTTTTAACACTGAAACAGATGAAAGTGATGTAGGTGCACATCAGGCAACAAGCTGGCACTGTTGGTTGTTTTAATGAAACCACACACACACACACACACACACACACACACACGAAGACACCAGTACAACAAACATGAACAATTTCTAAGATGTTCCACACTCACATGGTGTGTGGTGTTTGGCTCACAGTGGGTGTTGTTAGTAAATTAATTCTCACATGCGTGTGCACAGTGGCGCAGTGGTTAGCACTGTCACCTCAGTGAGAACATCATGAGTCCAATACCCAGCCGGGCACTTGCATGTGAGTGGATGTAAATGTGTGTGTTTGTCCTGTGAGGGACTGGAAACCTGTCCGGGTGGATCCGGTCTTTACCGGCTCCGGCACCCTGCGACCCTGCAGGGGGTAAAGCAGGAGGGATGAAAGTGCAAAGAAAATCAACAAAGCAACAGAACCAACTGGTGCCCTGGCATGGTACCCACACTGTCTGAACGGAAATCATTTTCAAAGCGTTGCTGCGTAAAGGCAAAACCTTTCTGAAACAAAAATGTAAAAACTGTGTATTTTCATTTAAAACGTCAAGCATACAGGGCCTGAAACACTTGTTTGTGGACTGTCAGAGGAAACCAGAAAAGGTGGAAATAATCCATGCATGCACAGGGAGAACATGTGAACTCCATACAGAAAGAAACAAATGTGACATTTTTGAAAAGTGTAAAACTGAGACAAAAATTCAAACTTTTTTTGAATGGGCTAAAATTCTCTGAAAAAATTTTCACAATTTTTTTTTTCACATCCTTATCACTACATCGACCTGCAAATATGATGTTTTCTGGATTGGAAAAAACTGCATGACCAAATATGAATGAGAAACAAATGAAAATGAAAGCACGATGCTGTCAGCCTTTGCTGTTCAGCACCAGTCTTTCCTGCCCCGGTACTGTACCTAAAGAGAGTGACAGCTCTGCCTGATAAGGGAAAAAAAACCTCACATCGGGCTCCTTATTAAAATAAGACGATGCTGCTGGCTTCAATGAACATTCAGGGCTTTCAAAGGCTGCCTAATTATTCAAAATTGTCCAATAAAAAGCATGACATGTGGCTTAAATGCTCGCATATTCCATTTATTGCATCCATCTCATGGTGGTGTGTGTGTGTGTGTGTGTGTGTGTGTGTGTGTGTGTGTGTGTGTATTCCAAACAAGCCCACATATAGCCTGCCGTAACACACGCGTGTGATAATGTGCATTAGATATGACTGTCTCTGTCATTTTATAAAGACTCTCCCCTTTGCAAATGACAGCAAGCATTAAATAACCCCCTTTAATTACATCCCATAATCCTCCCATGATCCTCCTTGGTGGATCTTATTATGAGACTGGATGTGCACAGAGGAAAACCTTACATCAACAATTTTTCCTTTATACTGCCTCGTTTTTAACCGTCGGGGAGCTGAAATATTGATCATAAAGTCTGGAAATGTCAAAATGTGTAAAGCAAGGAGGGAAAACAAGCAGCTTTTTGTTTCGTGCGTCAAACTTGGGTGCTGGACAGGTGGAGATGGAAATCCGAATATTATAAAATGACCTCTATGTTAAAGCCTGTTTGGTTCAATATAGCTCCGTAAACAAACATTTATGAGACTTTTATTCATCTCCTGAGGAAGACTTCAGGAGAAACACGACGGCACTTCAAGAGAACTCGACCAACCGAGATTTCTTTAGCGACCTCGTTAGGTGTTTTGAACAGTGACAACGAAAAGCTCGTGAAGAACATGTTCCTCCATCAGGATGAAAGTCAGCAGGTCCTCCAGAGACTCTTTTCCTAGACGTCTGCATCCTTCAGTCCATCTCAGAGTTTCTCAAACAGATGCAGGTTTTTTTCTTTGAAACTCTCAGAATTGTTGGGATTGATATTTTGTTTGCTGTATGTTGTGAATGAATTACTTGAGTCAGCATCACCAAAATCCTTCAGGTTTTACTACTGCATTTGGTAGTTGCGAATTTAAATATTAATTCAAATTTGATATTAATAGTTCAACCTATTAAATGAGACCGACATCAACAAATTGTCCCACTTCCTGGTCACAGGACAGACAAAGAATGGAGGGAGGGAACTTGGTGAAGGTTCAGGCGTTCTCGTGAATTGTTCTGGTTCTGGATCCTTCGTCAAAAGACTCGTGGTTGAAGATTCTGGTTGAGATGTCGCGTGTGACAATATTCCCAAAAGGAGAGACAGATTTCAAATCCAGCCATTGTTGGGAGAGACTCTCAGCCTCTTGGACTTCAGCTTCACTCATATTTTCTCAATCTGCTGAGGTAATTTCTGAACCGAACATTCGTTTCTGCCCATCCTGAGGCAGGTGACACTGTGCAGACATGCACTTCGGAAACACGTCCAACGACAGGCTCTGGGGCTTCTGGGTTACCCGTCTTCATTATCAATGGGTTGACGTTTTCCCCCTTCTTCTTTGGATAAATGCTCCCTTTTAACAACCAGTTCTTTTAATACTTTCCAGTCTTGAAGCAAGGACCCAGCTGGAGGCCGACAGGTTCAACATTGTTAAAGGGACTTAAGGCAACTTCACAAAATTTACCTCAGTGCTGCCGCGATAGGCGCTGTGGGGAACTGCAGCCACCAGCCAAAACAGCACGGGAGCGCGCACAAACACTTTATTTTTTTGACTCACGAGATAACGCTGATAAAGTCCTTTTTTTCTTCGTGGTGGCACTTTTTTGTGGGCTTTGAGTGGATGCAGGTCGTTTGATTGCTGCTGAAGAATCCATTTGTATCCCAGCAGTGTTTGAGTCCGTGTCCACGGCGGCCATGTTCTTCCTGTTCCAGAGCTGTCGGGAACGCGCATACAGTGTCAATTTACGTCACATCCCCACGATTGTGCGGCAAATTCGGATGCCGAACTGCTGCCAATTCTGTGGGACACAGCCTGTATAAGGCAACAGACAGATACGTGGATTGGCCTGTTGTTTTAGGTTTTTAATGCTTCACGGCCCATTAGCGTTGAATAAACTGGAAATGCATGTGTAGTTTTTCACAAATCTTGCCTTAAGTCCCTTTAATATTTGTGACCAATTTTGTAAAAGTCAAACTAAACAGAGTGAGGAAGGTCTGGATATAGACCTCTGGTAAGTCCAGGACACGGGCAAAAGTCTGAGGAACTCTGTTTCTCACGCAGGCTGACGCCTGTTCTGAGTGACGGTAGTGGTGTAATCCACTGAATCCTGGATCACTTCTTCATCATCATCATCCTAAAGGGTCATCTTTTACTTTAAAATACAATAGACTGAGTTATTAAGATAAAAACTGTAACCTAAAACTGTACTTTATCTTGAGAAAAGGGAAAAGTGTGTGTGTATGTGTGTGTGTGTGTGTGTGTGTGTGTGTGTGTGTGTGTGTGTGTGTGTGTGTGTGATTGAGTGGGGCAGGGATCTGATGAAGTGTTCAGAGGGTCGAGTCCATCTCTCAGCGCCGCCACAGCTGTCACTGTTTGTTGTAGTGCACGTTGAGGAGTGGCGGGGGGGTTAGGAGTGGAGGGGGGGGGGGGGGGGGGGGGCACTGTGCACGTGTGTGAGGAAGAATGAGTGTATTTGGAGGTAAGAAGAAACAAATAAAGAGGAGACAATGGAACTATATCCTGTCAATTTGTGAGAAGAACTGCCACTGAGCTCTTTTTCAGACGACTGAGGAGTCATCCTGAGAGTGGACTGTCATATAGTGAGTGAGCGTGAGAAAGGGTGTGTGTGTGTGTGTGTGTGTGTGTGTGTGTGTGTGTGTGTGTGTGTGTGGACAGCTGACAGAAAACCCAGGCTACAGACAATGAAAAGACACATTACTCTGGGTAAAAAGATGGCGGCGCTCCCGCTGGAGGATGGAGAGACTTCAGCACAGTGAAGAGAAGAGAAGCAGATCAGAGGGAAATATGAAAGTGCAGGTAGCAACACACACACACACACACACACACACACACACACACACACACACACACACGCACGCACACACACACACACACACACACAATTAATTTGTCTATGTGTCAGAGCTGCCGTTGAGAAAATGTACAGAGAAACATTTTTCTTTAAAAGAGAAACAAAGGCCATTAGTTTGCAGAAGAGCATGAGGTGCAGCGGGATTTCAGATTTTATCATGAGAATGATGCAAAGTGAAGCAATACATCAAAAAAGACAGAAAGAACCAGGAGAGCGTCTCCAACTCCATTCAAACACACAGTTGAATGAAGCAAAGAGAGTTTCTATGAGGAAAAAACACGCCTGTCATGTGAGGTGATGTAATGTGGAGAAACGTGTGTCTTCATGAAGGTGAGCCAAGACAAGGACACTGCAGGAAGAACTCTGAATGCAGGGAAACATTTAGCATTTAGCGCAACTAACTTCCTCTATGAACTGCTAAACTACAACTGCTATGTGTTGGTTTACTAGAGGCCGTATGGTTTTGATTGGCTTGGTTTAATCTTGGCTGTCAGGCTCCTCATGTGGAACCAGCTGTCAGTTTCAACTGGAGAAGCTAACACAGGCTAACACAGTGTCTACTTTAAGGCTTAAGACGTCTCTGTCTACTGAAGCTTACAGTTAGGGCTGGTTCAGGACACTCTGGGTCGTTTTCTAGTGTAGCTGCTGAAGGTTTAGATTGCCGGGGGCCTACACTGAGCTTCTATTCTTTCTTACTTGCTATTTTTCCACTGTTACATATCACCATCATTTGACCTCTGGTAAGCTGTGCTCTTCCTCCCTGTTCTTTCCTGCCGGATGTCTGACAGTAGAACTGGAAGTTCATGGTCTGAGTGGATTTACACTGGAACGAAATGCTGTAAATTGGGAAGAAATTTCTCTTTTCTGCTGGATTTACGGTTGGATAGAATCCTCCATCGTATAATGCGTAAGTTGAATTATTTTTTATCTTTTCTGGTGATGTTTGCTTTCTAAAGGGTACTTCTACTGCAATAAACTTCGAAATAAATAAACCTTAAACTGAGTTATCAGTAAGCTTGCAGGAAAGTACAGCAGTATTGTTCAGAAACTTGATGTCATCATTTTGTTGGTAAGGACAAATTTATGAACAGTTCAATTAAGTTAGCCATATTTTTTCTCTGTTTTGTTTTGTGGTTGGTTAGCAGCTAGAAACGTCATTGTGCTTCTATTTTGGGGATTTTTGGAGTGTTTCCTATGTTTCATTGCATCACGTGAATGAATGAATTACAGTGGTAACAGTTAATAGCAGCTCACATTAAAAGACTAAATTTGGCAGAGCTAATTTAAAGTCTTTAAAACTTTTGGATCACAAGTTAAAGAAGTATTGACATGTAGTGACCAACAACTTTTCTGTTACAAACTCTGTAAAGTTTATTAACATTTAATAGTAACTGATGTCGCCTGTTTGATTTAATGTACTGATGTAAGTCAAGACAGAGTTGGGTAACATTACCCACAAATCAGAGCTGTTTGTAATTCTTGGCTTGTTTTGAGCTTCTCACAGACCTTAATGTGCTGCGTCTCCTGAAGCTTTCCATGGAAGAATGTGGGAGAGCAATCACAGAATACTTCCGAAGCAAACCTACCAACAAAGATGTGAAGATGTGAAGACGGTCCTGTCCCAGAGTGAGGATGCTGAGGTGGCACTCCACGTTGTCCAGCTGCTGATGGTCCACTTCAGAGAGACCACAGATGGACTCATCCTCCTTGCAGATGTAAGTTTAGTTCCCTTCTTTCCTCATTTCTATTTTAAATTATTTTAAATAGCTGCGTTTTTGAAAATAATCTTTTGGAACAAATATGCTTACTACATTTATATTGTCTGTGCTCTACAGGCATCTGCTACAGTGGCTGATGTTGAAACGACCCTCACCCTACCCTCGACTCCTCGTCTTGTACTGCTCGGTATGTATTCAGTAAACTGACATACAGTTTATTTCATATCAGATGAGCTGCAAAGTTTTATGTATTCCAGCAAAGTATGACCGTTAACTTTACAAAGTTCATACTGTCTTCCGTTTTACAAACAAGTTCTATTTTACATTAGGATTTCCATCTCCACCTGTCCAGCACCCACATGTTACTAATGACAGTAATGACGGTTCCATCCTGTCACAGATAGCAGCAGACCATGACCTCTAATCTCAGACTATTGTGGTTTTCAGGTGCTTCATCGGGATCAACCCGGAGAAAGGGACCAAGGCAAGCCGGGGCAAGACTGTCTCCAAAAGGACAGGGAGAGTCGTTCAGAAGACGTCCACCACTGTCAACCGCCATGTGTCCACTCTTCTGAAGAACCTGATGGACTTCGAGTGGGATTTCATGTAGGCTATAGGTTAGTGAGACCTTGTCACCGAGGCACTGCACATCAGTCCAGTCTAATTTCTCATGTTCTATCTTGTTTTTGTGACATGTTCTCCTTTTTACTGCAAAAATGTGGCTATTTAAATTGTATAGCACTGCAGAAAAAAAAAAATGTTTATCATTATTATGTCCTATTCTTAGAGGACTTGTAGCCTTCTTTTAATGTTTCAATAAATGTTTAAAATCTTAATAAATATTTTAAAAAATGTTGCTAGGATATTTTCAAGTCTCTTCTTTTCCATAGATTTTTTTCACTTTCAGTATTTTGTACAGAATACCACATTACATTTGCTTATTTGCCAATGCTAGTCATATGTTATTCTTACAAAAATGACTTCTTGGTATTTTCAGGGTTTTTCCAAAAGCAGTACTGTACACTGTAAATCCAGCAATATACAGTGTTTTAATACATAACAGTAATAAACTGTATATTAAGCTTACAGTAAGCAAGCTGTATAAAAACGGTAATATACTGGAAACCTGCTGCCAGCAGTCTACTGTAACAATCAAAAATAGTAATGTGCTGTAATTTATGTACTGAAATACAGCACATTACTGTTGGTATTATTACAGTAAAATACTGTAAAGTATATAACAGTAGACCAACCATAAAGTTAACAGTAAAATGTTGGAACCACTGCCAGTATTTTACTGTTATTTTACAGGACAATTGTTTACAGTGATATGTCTATTTTTTTTCGTTGCTTTCTGTCTCTGTCCTTCTCCCTCTTTCTATCCCCTCACCCCGACTGGAGCAGCAGAAAGTCTCCGCCTCTGACTCTGGTTCTGCAGGTTTCTTATCATTGAAAAGTTTTTTTTTTTTTCTCTTGTTCAATTCAAAGCAATGCACACTTACACCATGCCGCCATGATCAGAGTGGAGCTTGAGTGATGCTACATTTACTTAACTTAAGTTGACCTGTCATTAAATGGCCACCAGATGTAAAAAAAAACAAAACAAAAAAACTACAACTCCCAGAAACCACCACACTGTAGACAGGTGTAGATGTTTGGAGCTACCCGATTCGGAGATCAGAGCTTCAGCTCACCTGGGTCTCATGCTGCTTGGAAAAAGCCCAGTAATGAGCTCTAATTGCAGTCTGCTGTGTTCCAATTGGGAGAAACCTCGAACATGCAGGACGTCGGCCCTCGAGGGCTGGAGTTTAGCCACTGCTGGATACTCAGCAGCAAACAAGACGTTAGGCATCAAAGATACGTTTTCAATACCGACTTGAATGAAAACATGAAAGCAAAGTCCTAAACTAGGTGAGTTAAAACTTGAGGAACAAGACATGACTCCTGTAAAGGCTGAAGAATCACCTTTCAAGCAAAAGCCAGACATGCAAGTCTGCTCCAAACAAATGGCCAAAAGCATAGAGGAGGGAAGGAGGAGGAGGATAGAAGAGCAGGAGTTGCAGAGAATGCAGTTTGAGCAGCCAGACCTGAAGACAATGAGGATGGAGATATTATCAGAGCTCTCACATGATGAGGATGAGGAGGATCATGCCAGGGATCATGCCGCCTCAGATTCAGAGAAAGATTTAAAGCCATTTCGCTTAACTGTAAAGATCACCAGAGAAAGACACGATAAGAGGAAACTCTTGATTCCAGACCAGGGGATATTGGCAGGTTCAACTATCTAAAGCATCAGACTGGATCCGCTGCTCCTGGAGAACTGTGGCAGTACTGGATGGAGGGATCTGGTCTGTCTGGAGCTTCAGCAACCTTTCAGCATTCGATGACAAAGCTGGGTTGGACTGACCTGCTCTGAGATGGTAGCTGGCAGTGTCCAAATGTCTGAGACTTGTTTCAAATGGCTTTACTGGCTTGGTAAATGCATTTAAAGGTGCATTAAGGAGTTTTTCAACTTTGAAAATACTTATTTTCCACCATAAATATGGTACACATTTTTAATGATGTGTACAATGTGCCCTGACATATTCATTGCAAGTACCTGTAACAGCGCTAAATTGTCACTTAAAAGTTGCAGTGCCGTTCCGCCGTGAAATATTAATGCAAAATTATGAGATTGAGTTGTTTGTGTGAAGATTGCTAAGACGGAACTACTTACTAAACATGGCGTCTGGGCGTAGTGATTTCAAAAGAAAAAGTAGTTCCCAGTATTTGCTTCAGTGTCGTAACGCTACAATATTGTTTGTTGGTGTTCCACAGCGTAGTGAATGTGCGGATTATAACGTGTCCACCAAAGTGTTTTGGGGTTGTTGGATTGTGTATTTGATGAGTTTGACGAGGGGGAACAAAAATACCATCCACTTCCATTGTGTCCGTCCCGAAAACCTTCCCCGACTCACCTCTGAATAAACAACAGCTCGCCCTCACAAAAAAAGTAAGTATGCTGTTCGAAATGACTAAGGAATTGTGCTAAATGGGCCAATTTGCTAAAATGTTGAAGTATCGCTTTAAGAGAGATCTTAAAACATATTTTTATTTATTCATTGGCTTTTAACTCAGCCTGAGACTCTGCTCCTGGCTTTTACTGTTTTATTGAATGTATTGTTTTCCTTGTTCTTACTGCATTTTATCTTCAACTTTATGTATTTATGACTTTGTACAGCAGGAACTTCCACTACTTGTACATTCAGTGACATATATAGGACTGTCTCAGAAAATTAGAATATTGTGATAAAGTTCTTTATTTTCTGAAATGCAATTAAAAAAACAAAAATGTCATACATTTTGGATTCATTACAAATCAACTGAGATATTTCAAGCATTTTATTATTTTAATATTGCTGATTATGGCTTACAGCTTAAGAAAACTCAAAAATCCTATCTCAAAATATTAGAATATTTCCTCAGACCAAGTAAAAAAACAAAATTATAACAGCAAAACAAAATCAAACATTTGAAAATGTCCATTAATGCACTCAGTACTTGGTTGGGAATCCTTTTGCACGAATTACTGCATCAATGCGGCGTGGCATGGAGGCAGTCAGCCTGTGGCATTGCTGAGGTGTTATGGATGCCCAGGATGCTTCAATAGCGGCCTTTAGCTCACTTGCATTGTTGGGTCTGGTGTCTTTCAGCTTCTTCTTGACAGTACCCCACAAATTCTCAACGGGGTTCAGGTCAGGGGAATTGGCAGGCCAATCGAGGACAGTAATGCCATGGTCAGTACACCAGTTACTGGTGGTTTTGGCACTGTGGGCAGGTGCCAGATCATGCTGGAAAATGAAATCATCATCTCCATGGAGGTTTTCAGCAGAAGGAAGCATGTAGTGCTCTAAAATCTCTTGGCACACAGCTGCATTTACTCTGGACTTGATGAGACACAGTGGACCAACACCAGCAGCTGACATGGCTCCCCAAACCATCGCTGACTGTGGGAACTTCACACTGGATTTCAAGCAACTTGGATTTTGCTCCTCTCCAGCCTTTCTCCAGACTCTGGCGCCTTGACTTCCAAATGAAATACAAAACTTGCTTTCGTCTGAAAAGAGGCCTTTGACCACTCTTCAACTGTCCAGTGCGTCTTTCCATAGCCCAAGTCAGACGCTTTTTCCGTTGTCTTGAGTTCAGAAGTGGATTGGACAGCAGTCAGATCAGCAGTCTTCCCCATACTTGTGATTTAGTTTACTGAATCAAGCTGAGTGTTTTTCAAGGCTCAGGAAACACTTGCAGGTGTTTCGAGTTATTTAGACGATTCAAGTGATTAGTTAAATAGCCTACTAGTATACTTTTTCATGATATTCTAATATTTTGAGATATGATTTTTGAGTTTTCTTAAGCTGTAAGCCATAATCAGCAATATTAAAATAATAAAAGGCTTGAAATATTTCAGTTGATTTGTAATGAACCCAGAATGTATGACATTTTTGTTTTTTTAATTGCATTTCAGAAAATAAAGAACTTTATCACAATATTCTAATTTTCTGAGACAGTCCTGTATACTGAACATGGCTGAACTTGTTCTTATTCGAATGTAACAAACGTTCTAAATGTAATTAAATACTTTTTCACAGCTTGAATGCCAGTACTTTTGGTTGAGGAAATATTGAGCATTGTATCAGTAAAATAACATCGACGTTTGAAATGTATCAGTTGATTGTTTTTAGTAAGACCGATTTGAAGTTACTGAGCTTAATTTTGGGAAGTAAAGCATTTCCATGAGTTGAATATGTGGAACAGAGTTTATTCAATATGGATATTTGATTCTACGGTCTCAATGTAAAAGTAAAAGCTAGGAATAAACATTAAACATGAAATAGTGCTGAATAGTGCTTAAATATATGAATATGCAATATTATAGCTAGAATAGCTATAAAAATATAAATTTGCATATATACGTACAGGCGCACACACATACCCTCACATATTAAAACCTATACAAGAGAACTAAAAATTTACACAAAAATTGCACAGAAGAGACAGCAGCACATTTCGTAAGCAGCAGCTTCAGAGTCAGTGTGCAGGATTCTGATTATGGGAGCAGTTGGATGTGGAAGCTGTTCAACAGTCTGACTGCGCCCGGCATCATTGAGCATTTGTCCTTTTCATGTGTCACGGAGTGTAAAGTTCTGGAAAAAATGGAAAGATGAAGGGCGAGCCGAGCTTCACTTCGAGAACTGACTGGGCTTTAACAAAAAAAAAAAAAAAGATTTTCCAGTGAAGAAACCAGCAGCCCTCATTGAGGAAGATTTTAGCAGCTTTAACAACGTGAAATCTGCAAGAAATACAAATCAGCCTTATTTAAGCGCTAATCAGTAAGAAAAAAAAATTCCTCAAACTGCTCACGTGACCAGGCTGCTGCAGGAGAACCAAACCCGTGGAGGTAAATACATAAATACATTTCCTGCAGCCATGTTTGGAGTGAGGAGCCGCGCTGCAGGCGGCTGAATGAGAGGAAGTGTCAGAAACTGAGGCGTCCAAACGTTGCCCTCTGAGAAAGAATTATGAGCGGGTAGATGTGCTAATGTTGCATTCCCTAAAATCATTTAAATTAATGTGCCATGAAATAGGTCATTAATGAGGATGCATGGGCCTTACATGGAGACAGACAGATGAGGAGGATGCTGCCATCATACAGCAGACATCATTACGCCACGCCAGACGCCGCCACACTCATAAATTCAAGAGAACAGCGTCATGGAGGAGGATGGAACCAAATCCAGGACCTTCCCCGAGCAGGACAATTTCAATACCAGTCTGCAGGGTTGTTTTTTTTCCCCCTCACTGTTCTGTAGCAATATGCTGGTATGTTCAGCCTCCAAACTGAAGAAATCCACCATACAGGATTTATACCTTACATGAAAACAGTTCTAATGAAACCATAAAGCAGTTTAAAAAAAATGAAGAGATCTTCTCTGTTCCTGCTCCTTTCTGTTAAAAGAACAAGTCATGTTCAATGATCCTAGAAATGGTGGCATACATAATCAAAAATAGCGACACTTTTCCTGTTTAAGAAGTCAGGAGTCTTTACTCCAGTGGCAATTTAAATATTTCATGTAGGAAAAAAAATATGTTGGAAAGTGTTAACAAAATGAAATCATATTTTATGATTTAAAGATAAAGTCCCTCCCACTCTTCCCCCTTTCCAAGAAGGTTTACACACAATTCTTAATCAAATAAAGGCGGATTGATTTCTTCAAGACACCCTTTAACAAAAATATACTAAGATCCCTGAGTTTATCAGCCATAAAGAAAATGGAATGAAGAGGCAATTAGCTAATTTAGCTTCCTACAAAAAAAAAAAAAAAAAAAAAAAGCTGAAAAAAGGTGGCAGTTCCAAACAAAAACAGCCCCTCTCCCTCCAACTCAGCTGCTGGCAGTGCTAACACAACAATGTAAATCAATACTGAGTAAATGTCTCTCCTCGTTCACACTGGTCTAACACACACTCTGCTGGCACTGCTGCAGCTGGAAGCCTTAAATCCCTCCGTCCTCCAGTGGACAGCCAATCAGAGATCCTCAGCCAAATCAAGTAACACTCTCCACCTGCCCCCCTGCATCAACCAGTCAATCAACCAATCACACACACGGAGCATGAGGGCCCCTGGGGAGACTGCAGATCTTATGACCTGGGTCATAACAGGTGTGTTTCATCATGCAAAACATTTGGTTTTGATTTGACTTAATTTTGAACACTGCCTTTGAATATTTAAACATTTCCACAGGAGGAGGCAAAGTGGCCGTAGAATGAAACTTTACCTTGTCAAGGCTGAAAATATTTTTACTCTGATCTGAATTATCCAACCCTGAACAAAAAAAAAGAACGATTTAAGAAATTTGGCAGTAACATAAAGGAACTTGTATTCGTCACAGACTGTTACCAATGACTGCTCCACTCTGTGGAGTTCAAAACGAAAAAATCCAAATGAATAGGCTGGATGATGAAATACCTTCCAAAAGCTGCCCAGTGTATGACCGGAACGTGGTTTTTACTTGGTAACACGAACGCATCCTGACACAGAGGCGACCCCTCAGCAGCAGCTCCTTCACACTGCCAGTGTCACGAAAACCTACCTGAGCATCACAGTGACCTCTGAACCCAAACAGATAACGATAAAACATCATCGGTGATTTTCTCCCTCCATCCTTGAGTTGTAGTGTTTTTCAGTCACCCAGACTCTGCTGAAAAAACAACTAATGTTGACCCCACCCTTCAAAATAATTGCAGGCTAATCTCCAAACTGCCCTTTTTCTCCAAAATATTCTAAAATGTTGTTGCCCCACAGTTTACAGCTGCGTATGCCCAGGTGTGCCTTTTCATGACTGTCTGTAGATATTTCAGCCAGCTAACATGCTCTTGAATTCTTCCCCAAAAAGATGATGTTACTTTTATCTCGTCTCGTTTGGATTATCATAATGTCCTTTCTACCTGTTCAGTCAGTTCTCTGTTAAAACGCAGCTGCTCGCCTTTAAACAGGAACAACCTGGAGATCCCACCTCCCCCCATCCTGTCCTCTCTTCACTGGCCCCCCATCACTTCTCATGTTCATTTTAAAATATTGCTGCTTTTATTGAATGTGTTAAACACTGACACAGTGAAAAGTATAAGATTCATGACTTCGATGAACAGATATTTCACCCACACCAAGAAGAAACAGTAAGAAGAAAAAGAAAGGGGGGGACAAAAGAAAAAAGACATCTAAAGTAAAGAAAAGGTAAACACAAATGAATTAATTAATAAATAACAAACAAAACAAAGACAGTGTGCAGGGTAGTACACATAAGTGGCGCTTTACTCCATTTATAAGTTGAGTGGTACAGCCAGACGTTCCACAGAAGAAATAAAGGACTGGCATATTGCATCAAATTTACAAATAGAAAAAATCAGATGCACACTGCAGGGGTCCATTTTAAGACAATACAAAACTTCACAGAACCTCCTGCTGAAAGAATTTTCTAATTCAGCAGAATAAGACGCCTTGCTAGAGGAGCTGAGTAAACTCTGCAATTTAGCTGTCAAACTGAGTTTTCCTGAGAGCACACCAAAAAGATCAAGGGAAGCATAGGGTGCCATTCTCTGCTCTGGCCTGTCATTACCGAATATGTTCCCCAATATTCAAGACCAGAATGTTATTATGCTTGGACATGACCAGAATTAGTGACAAAGAGTGGCTGGGAATTTTTTGCATCTGTCACAAATTGGACTGATACTGGGAACAAGTTTGGAAAGCTTGACTTGTACAGAATGAAGATGATTGAATGTATTTAAGGATTTTATGATCAGATATGCTACTTTTCAGCTCAGTAGGTTTGATCAACAGTGGCGGGACAGGAAAAGGCTCACTCCTATCAAGATTTAACTTTCAGCCAGACAACTGACCAAACTGTACAAGAGTATTTAGAATATGAGGAAGAGATGAAGAAGGATCAGACACAAAAACAATAACATCATCAGCATACAGTGATATTTCACAATCCTGGTGTCTCCTAAAACATCCCCTAATAACTGCAGAACATTCAATTGAAATTGCCAGCGGCCCCATAACTAGTGCAAAAAGCAGTGGGGACAACAGGCACCCTTGTCTGCTTCCATGCTGGAGGGGGGGCTATCTGTTATTTGCTTTAACTGAGGCCAGTAGTAAATTATACAATAGTTTTATGACTAGAACTTGAAACAGGTAGACAAGTAGTTCCATTCAACATAATGGAACGTTTTTTCAGAATCCAGGGACAGAAGGACCTCTGGATGCTGTGAAGATGATGTGTGAAGGATATTGAGAACAAATCTCACATTAAAGAAAAGAATGCCAATCTTTGATAAAGCCCGTCTGATCAAAAGAGATAACAGTGGGCAAAACAGATTCCAGACGAAGAGCAAGTACTTTAGCCAGTACTTTAATGTCAACATAAGGAAACCTATGGGGCGGTGAGAAGACAAATTGAGAGGATCCCTGCCTTTGTTCAAGAGCAAGGATACTGATGCTTGGCAAAGGGAGTGAAAGTGAATCAAATCTATTATGATACATGGCTAAAAGCAAGGGAATCAATTTTGCTGAACATTTTTTTTTTTAAAGCTAAGCACAATCCATCTGGCCCTGGACTTTTTGCCACTGCAGCTCAGGGGTTGGGTCTGTAGCATACAAGTCATCTGCATCTTCGATAAGCTGTGCCAACTGCATTTGTCTGGCCATGCGAGATTTACAGATACAGGTATTTATGAAATAATCTGTCCCCTTAAAAAGGCTTTAGGAGTTTCCAAAATAAAAGCTGGGGAGGCTTCATCATTTGAACTAGTTTTTAAAAACAACTCTATTTGTGTGTTGATGAAGGTCCCAAAAGACTCATCCGATAACAGTAATGAATTCAGTTTCCACTGAGAACGATAGAAATTATGTTTGGGAAAAGCCAGTGCCATTGTCAAAGGGGCTTAATCTGAGATCAATATGCAAACACAAGCCTGTACTGAAGGAAATAAATTTCTATTCAAAAAGAAATAATTCAAACTGGAGAAAGGGTGATGAACAGAGGAAATTAAAGAATACTCCCTTGTAGTCGGGCGATGGACTCTCCACGGGTTAATCAGAGCACAGGACTCTAGAATGTTCTTCAGGCGTTCAGCTGCTGAGGATTTAGTACCTGTTCTGTTTGAAGATTTGTCCGATGAAGGGTTCATCACACAAATAAAATCTCCAGCCAAAATAATCTTATGGGCATCAAGGTGTGGTATAAATCAGAACTGATACTGGTCCATGGATTATTTGATACGAGGCCACAAAAAGTGAATAAAAAGTTTTAATTTGAAAGCTTACTGACAAATTTTCATTAGTGGGCATTGAGTTTTATTTTGAAAAATGCTTCACTTCCATCAGCGCATCTTTTCTGCCATGAACTCCATCAGTTTTATGTATTTTTTTCTTCTTCATTGATTGTTAAGCCTTCCTTAAGGCATTTTTAATACCGTGCTGCCGATCCATGAAAAAAGTTTAAAACTTGTCCGTGGCTCAAAAATGGTTGGGGACCACTAGTATAGATGACAAAAACAGATTCATAAATTCAGTATCCTTCAATTTAGGGGCATAAGTGCATGAAATTAAATGCCTTTTGTATATGACAAGCTTAGAATATTGTAAATATGAATGTTGTGCGTGGCATTATATGGTTAATTCGATTGGTATAACACTGACCACCTTTATGCTCCAAATAAAGCTCTCAGGACGGGCCACGCTTCTTGCAGTTTCACCAACCAAGTACCAACCCTGTGGTGATTATAAACTTTTCAAGTTCTTGAGCCAAAGCTGTGGAATTTTTAAGCAAACCTTTGGTTGAGCTGTAGCGGTCAATTTTTTTTATTTTACTTTATGTTTATGTGTGTGTTTACTGCTTTGTATCTTAGCTGTTTCTCCCGTTTTATCAGTTTTACTACCAATACTGATCAATTTTCTGACATTATTTCTGTTTTTTATCTTTCTGCTGTTAATGTCGTGAAGCTCTTTCTGATCCTTATCTGCGAAAGGTGTTATACAAATACTTTTTACGTATTTTCTTACTTATTCAAGCACAAATCAAACAGCGCTAGTGGCCCTAAAACAAAGTACATCATTTTCAGCATTTCTGCCTTTTCTATATAAATAGACGCTGTCATGTAAAAGCAAACCGATGCAATGTCACTTGAAACGTTTTCAAGCAAACGTGGCCTATGGTGCAGTGCGGTCTAATTTACAGACACACCCACCTCCACCGATCGGCAGCATTAAAATTCAAAAGAAAAGCAGAATTACAAAAGCTCGTCTTCTGGGGGTGTGACAAGATCTCGTCCCACCAGAGATTAAATCATGACGATATTTCTCATTCAAATGAAAAGTGTTGTCACAATTGTTTTGTGACTGTTAAATAAAAAAAAGTCTTTTTCCAGTCAAATATTTTGTCAATTTACCCCTACCGTCTTCCCCAGTGACCCCTCTGACCCCAGGTTAAGTCCAGCATGGTGGTTTATCAGGATATCAGATGTAGCAACTCCATGTGAATGTAATTTAAGTCACACAGCAACTTCCACAGCCCTGTGTCCAGACAAGAATCGACCAATAGGAACAAGTTGTCCCTTTTCGTCACGTGGGAAACGTGCCGGGTCTTTTGAGAAAAGCCATTTCAGTTCCTGCTCCAAATATGGACGGCCAGGAAATATCTTCTGGAAGTGAAATGTTGTTTACTTCACTCACTGCCCTGCAGCGTGTTCAGCAATCACCCAAATAACCAATTTCCTGTCTGTTTTCAGCGTGTACAGTGAACCATGAGTGTGTTCTTTCCTCCCTCCGGTGCTCCTGTGGAGCCAGCATTAAAGTTTACCAGTTAAACGCCCTCCTTTTGCTGCTGTCCACCCGGTGCTTTGTGGTGAGTAATCACCTTCCCACCTGCAGACGTGCCTGCTGTATGGAGAGGGAGAGGGAGCGCGCGCGCGCGCGTGTGTGTGTGTGTGTGTGTGTGTGTGTGTGTGTGCGCGTGTGTGTGATTTATGACTACACATCTCAGAATGGGTTGTGTTTTTCTGCCTCACAGGCTGCCTGTTGCCCACGCTGCTCCTCTCAGTCTTTACCCACGATGCCTGGCGGTGTTCAGACCATCTTCCTCTGTGTGCATATTTACATCACATTTAAAACAACACACACTCGCACACAGAACAATGCCCATCGACACGGAAAAGGCGTGCCAGGCCACGAGTTGGTCCTGCTGTTTGTCTTCAGAATGAAAACACACACATTCTGCTGAGAACAACACGCTACAGACACTCACAATGACAGACGAGCAGGCTGGATCGTTGTTCCTGTGACTCAACTTTCAAACTACTGACACTCTGGAGGATAGCAGTGGCTCCTTTCACACTGCAGGTCTTGATGTTGACTTCTGATTTATTGTTGAGATCATTCTCACATTTTAAATGTGGCCTCAGTGTAAATGTGGCTGCAGTGTGAATATTGTGAAGAAAGTGAGACGTCACGCTGAGTGCAGGGTTTACTGAAGTAAATGTCGATGCTGCATCTGATTTTTCACCTCTTCTGACGGAGGCCTGGGTCTGGTGAGCGGCAGTCGAAATTCAAAGTTCACATTGAAAAGAAAGCAGATGGCAAACTGGTCATTTGGGAGCAGAAAATCAGAACTGAGTCACGTTTGCCTGCAGTGTGAATGTAGCCGTTGTTGTTGTCCATCTACTTGTGCATGAGCAGATAAACTATCTACTGCAGCCGTGGTGCACGTGAGCAGCAGCGGCATTTCCTTTTCCCCCGTTTCCACAGAGATGGGGTGAGACTGTTTTCCCTCGAGATGGAACGGAAGTTTTCCATTTTCACTTGAAAACGTTGTCATGTAAACGGGGGCGTAAAGTGGAAGGAATCAGTGTGATCACATCAAGGAATTGATCTCTGTGCTCTGGATCGCCGTCAGCCTGAGAGTCACCTTTCACTGATAGCTTTAAAATCTTGAAGGTTATAACTCCGTTTTAATGAACAGCTTCTTTACACTTTACCCCCCACTGAGAGGCCTGAGGTCAGCCAACCAGCTGAGAGCAGGTTTGAATCCCACAGCTGACGGGTCGCCGCTGTGGGTCCTTGAGCAAGACCCTGGAGGAAGAAGCATCCAGATTTCTAATGCGCTTTCATTTCAGTGTCTCTGTGGGGGAAAAGTGACAGATCCTCAACATTTGCTGCTCAGATTGTCGTGTTGTCGAGTGATTAAATGAATTCCTGACAAATTGCAGAGAAGAAGAAAGAAATGCAATCTGCTGTTTGTCTGTTTGTTTCTATTGTGTTAACCAGGATCAGCCGCAACAGCTGCTGCGCAAACGGTCCGGGCAAAGCCAAGAGGAAAACACACACATACACACACAGAGACACACACACACAAGAGTTGTGAAAACGCTCTTTTCAGCAGCAGTAAAAATACGGCCTGACGACAGCATGTGATGTGCTGTGACAGCACCAAGGTGGGAGGCGTGGAAGTGTAAATAAGACACAAGACGGTGAGAACAATCATCATCACCATCCTCGTCATCTTCGTCATGCACCCAGGATCTCAGCTTCTGCAGAGACACTCTCGTACAAAACTCTTCTTGTGAAATTTAAAGTCTGAAATTGCTCCAACTGAACGCCGTCGACGATACCGTCTGATCCGCCACACATTATAGATGGCGGCTGAATTTATGTTTTCTCTGACAAATCCCCGGCAGCCGCGCCTCCTTTTAGTATAAAACAGCATTTTCAGGTGCGTCGAGCAGCTGAAAACACTCGTTGGAGCTGTAATTGACACGGATCGGAGCCACTCACGGGCCTGTAGAGCTGTACACAAGCTTTGTCCTTCAATTAAGGCACCGAGCACACGTGAATGTGCCCTTTTACAGCTGTTATTCAGGCCTCCTGTTGATATATGATTGCACATTATGAGCCATAATGAGGAGTATCAATTACGTACAGTTTTTGTTTGTTGGAAAAGTGGGATGAAACTTCCCCCCTCGTCGGCTCCCCAGCCCAGATTTCGGCACTTCGCCGTGCATTATGAACCATTACGTGTCCTAATAACCACATAAATCAGGAATCTTGTGTGTAGCGTGCGGCGCTAAAAATGAACAAACCGTTTTATAGTGGGAGAACCTTTAACGGCTCTAATTACATGGAGCTATCGCTACGTGCATTGTTGGCAGAGGCGGCGTTCGGGAGCTCGGAGGGTTGAAATGCAAAAGGATTACGTCAAACTGTTGCAAATCTTTTTCAGGGATTAGGGAGGCTTAAAGTCAGGAGAAAACCCAAGGGTGTCTTCTTCTCCTGGTTTGTGTGTGTGTGTGTGTGTGTGTGTGCGTGTGTGTGTGTGTGTGTGTGTGTGATGTCTGCTTCCTCGTGCAGACGGCACGCAGCACAGGTGAGCACAAACACAGAAACACATGTGCAAACACGGCGTAACGCCGAGGCGCTGGGGTACAGACCAGCTTTTCTTCCCTCGCTTTCAGCACACGTCCATATGTGATGGGATCAAATCCTACTGTACGTGCCTCTGTGTGTGTGTGTGTGTGTGTGTGTTGGCGAGGTGTGAATAGGCGGCAGCTCACACCAACAGGCTTAATCTCCGAGATGACCCTCGGGGTCAAACCCATTCTCTTGGACGTGTCCCTTATTGCAGCCGGCAGTTTAGAGGCTCATCCGCAGTCAGGCCCAGTTAAAGCGTGAAGGATCCGGCGGCTATCAGACAGTGTGGCCATCACATCACGTCTGCGTCTGTCTCAGTGCGGCTGACAGCGGAGGCAGAGAGCTTTCAGAGCGAGAGGGGCTGACAGCTGTCACGCATGCAGCGTGGATGACAGACAGGCGGACGCGGGACCAGGTGATGGACTGATTAATGGACCGCCGGCCGGCCGGGCGGCGCTGAAGATGCTCGCACGGAGGGCACAGGTGCGTCGGCCGAGGCTGCAGTCGGGTCGCCGGCGTTGGCCGTGTGGAGACAATAGAGATGACGGTGGAAACACAGTGGAGAGAGGAAGCCATCACAATGAATGATAAGCTCTTAATATGGGAGCAGCCAGACATGGAGTTTGCCCAGGTGCTGCCCTTTGTCACACTGTGTGTGTGTGTGTGTGTGTGTGTGTGTGTGTGTGTGTGTGTGTGTGTGTGTGTGTGTGTGTGTGTGTGTGTGTGTGTGTGAGACAATATATCCAGTGAATGACAGGCTTTGTGTCTCTTGAGCTGCACCTCCCTGTATTGAAAATATAACACTGATTCACAGTTTTCATCCCTTCAGTTATGATCAGCGAATCCAATCTTCATCAGACTTTTCACTAACTGATCATTATGATTCCAAGACTTAATTCATCCTGTCCCTCTCACCTACATTCACATACATATCATTTCTCTCTCACACACAGTCTTTTTACACACATACATTCTTCTTGTACACATATACATTCTCCTTTCACACACATATATTTTCATTTTCACACACACACTTTATCCTCTCACATGCGTACATTCTCTTAAATAAATAGGCTTATATGCATATGTACAAAGAAAAAATATGCATGTAAAATAAAAATATATGTGTGTGTGTGAGTGAGTGTAGTGAAAAAGGAAGTTTATTTCGCTGTGATTGGCTGAGAAGCTCCAGCAGGCGGTCTCGTTCATGGAAGATGTAGTGAGTGTGAGCACTGCTTCAAGCCGCTGGGGTATTAGGAAATATTTTATCATCCCCAGAAACAGCCAGATCCTTCTCCTCGTGGCTTGGGCAGCAGCTGACAGGTTCATCTGCTCCAGACTGGACTCACAGCACGGTGGAAAGAGAGAAACTCTTCAGACCTGCCAACGTCCAAGTGGCCCCAGCAGGACCAGCAGCTAATGCTAACACGCTAATATGCTAACACTACACAAGGTCCAACTGGAGGATTTGGGCAGTGTTTTTTTAACCATTGTGCCATCATGTAAAGGCTGAATTGTGCTTTCTGTACGGATATGACCTTAAGACAGTAAATAAACATACATCATGAAAAAAATTTCAGCTAGCTTGATGCTACCTTCTATGTGAAGATTCATTGACATGCTAACAGTTAGCACAACAGTCACGGAGCTTGCTGGAAAAAATTAAACTGAACGTTTCACTGACTCAATACAAAGCATTTTGAGTCTCTTGGGCTTCTGTAGTTACTTCTTGTGTATTTTGTCAGAAATTTTGATTATTATTCAGAGATAAAAATAGTGTAATATCACACCCAGGTAAAATTTTAATTAATGAAAAGAAAAATAATTATCTGGTACCTAAAGAAGGTAAAGGTATCATCAACAACAACAAACATGACCTCCTGGAAATGAATCATCCAACTGAGTAAAGACTGGTTAAAATATTGTTAAACAATATTGTCATTATAGCTGGTTTATGTGTCTAGAAGTTTCCTTGAAGGCACTACCGAGGCCCTATTTACATGACAGCATTTCAAGTGAAAATGCATTTTTACAGAAAAACCTTTGTGTGTTTACATCCTTTTGAAAACAACTTCTGCTCACACAAACATGAAAGAAATAAATACTGAATATAACGTTAAAATGTCTGGCCGTTAGCAGCAATGTTAGCAATGGGAGCACACAGACAATCATGTTGGATTTTATATTAGGGTGACTGACAACTCAAGTCCAGGAGAATCTGGACCAGGACCAGGGCCAGGACCAGAAAAATGTGGACTGGGACTTAATATAAAGTCGTTAAACTTGAATCCTTGAAAAGTCTTTTAACTTCTGCAGCTTCAGAAATACAGTGAATGCTATAACTGTTTTAAAAAAAAAATAAATAAAACTTCAAACTGAAAAGGATCACCCTCAATCATTTGACAATAAAAACAACCTGCTCTCTTGCAGAGTCTAGAAAAAAAACTAAGTCTTGATGTAGATACAGTCTTGAGAAGCATTGAGAATCCTTTAAAATTTACTCTCAACAGTTAAAAAACAATCAGCAGGTGGATTTTTTCCAAACAGCATTCAGCTTCCGAGGCCTTAACAAGAGGTCAGGATCTGTGAAAAAGCTAAAGAGGAAAGAGGAAAATGTGGCCGGCGAGGATCGTTGTGGAGCAGACGTCTCCTCTCTCGCCCTTCCAGAGTAATGATGCCGGTTTATTTCGGCTGGCCGCTGGTAAAAAGCATCTGAGCCAAAGCATTCGTTTTCCCAAAGCCTTCCCTGATAGAGACAGATGGTGTCCATTTAAAAGGTCCCATGGAAGTGTGTTATTTCTGGTGCTTACAACACCACACAGATACCAATACACACCGGGGAGACACGCGGACGCTCACACACTCCGGGAGGCGCAGACGCCCAGCGGCGCCTGCATCTGTGCGCACATGCAAACACCGGTATACATGTTCCACGCATGCAAATGCTCACATGCACAGAAGAGGTGTGTGCAAACAGGGAGACGGGAAGGAGGACGGGGGGGAAGGGGGCTGCTGAGGGTATCTATCTATCCATCTATCTGTGTGTGTGTGAGTGTGTGTGTACGTGTCTTCGCAGCGTGTGAAAGTACAATGTCACACCTTTTCTTTCAGGCCCTCTTCTTTCAGGATCCGGGTGTAAATATCAGCTTTTACGGCGGCCTCCCTCCGCCGCCTCCCCCCTCCTGTTTTCCAGCATTGGAGCTATGAAAATAAAGGCAAACGAAATTCTGCTGATGCATAAAATGAGGATGGGAAAGGCACACAGTAGCACCTGGTGGCATAGCATCAATTGGTGGCTGTTAAATAGCTCCCTGTTTGTGCCAGCTGCTGCATTGTTGGACTGAGACAATATGAGAGTTCCAGTAGCAGGGCTCGCCACTGGCTCAGCCGTGTGTGTGTGTGTGTGTGTGTGTGTGTGTGTGTGTGTGTGTGTGTATAGCCTGACCTCAAACCCACCCCCCCTCGGGGTATTTTCGCTGTTTTCTAGACCTCATTTGACCGGCGTGGGAGACTTTCTGGATTCATGTCACAACAATTGCATTCAAATTGAAACACTTTATTCAAAGCAGCAGGGTTTACCTCGGGATGCAGCACACCACACACACACACACACCACACACACACACACACACACACACACACAGCACTGCAGGCTCGCACGGTGAAACCACGCCGCTGCTCGTCGGCGGGCTCTGTGTGGAGTTTCTCTGCAGGGGCCGCGCGAGGAGACGGTAATTGCTGCTCGGCAATGCATGCTTTCACGCTCCATCGGTTTGTCATTTTTCAAAGTGTAATATTTTCTCTTTCATGATGTGATCCACACCAGAGAGCTGCCTCCACAGACACTGCCTGTCTCCGACTAATGCACCGCAGTATTACTGATGATGATGATGATGAGGGGGGTGATGATGATGATGAGGAGGAGGAGGATGCTACAATGCACAGTCATTTGAGGTCTTTCTCCCTCATGTGAGGCAGTTTTTCAAATTAACTTCAGATTTTAAATCAACCTCACATTTTATTTGCATTGCAATGGCGTGCAACACCATTACCCACAGTTCTTTTGTCTGCGATCATGAAGCGCGGAGATTCACAGAGGGCCGACACGCGTGATCAGAAAGACCGACGCGTCCGAAATATCACACGGCTCCATGTTCAAACGTGAAAATCAGTCCAGCGTTTACAGGTTACATTTAAAGACCAACTCAGAGGTCATGTTTACAGTTTTTAACATGTGTGCTCTGATTTTTGATTTGATTAGTTATTGCTTTATTAGTTGAAACAATGCTTTTAATTACATTTAATTTAATTCTATTTTTAAATAAATTGCACCTTGCTTTTTTCTAATTCGATCTCATTTTATTAATCACCTACTGTTTTTTTTGTTTTTTGTTTTTTTGTTTTTTTCATCATACTGAATTGTGTTCTCCTCATTATTATACTGGATTTTTCTCACCAGTACAAAAGCTGCTAGAGACGATCCACTGATGGGAACACCAGAGAACTATCCATACATACCAGTTCAATTCCTCCCAGCAGTCTTAACCTACAGCAGCTTCACTAGAAAATGTTCCATTATGGTTTGAGCCAGTTCCGACTGCAGTCCTGCACTCTCCTCACTGGGGCCAGACTTGAGCAGGACTGGTAGAATAAGGGTCCATCATAACTTTTAAACCTAAAGGTTTTTCTGTGTTGTCTAGCAGAGTACCGTATTGGCCCGAATATAAGACGACTCTGATTATAAGACAATTTTACAAATATCTTTGTGAAAATAAAAATAAGCTGAAGACAATAAGGTTACTCATAAAAAAAAAAAAAACATTTTGTTGTACAACTATTCTCGAAAAACTCACAACAGAGACAACATTTCATGTGATTTAAAGGTGCTGTAGGCAGGATTTTTCTAGTCAATGCTAATTTTTCTGTGTTTTCTTTGAATTAAATGTTAGAGTATCCACTGATAATCCTTTAGGAGTGTAGCATAATTGCACTACCGCGAGGGCGCAGCGTTTCCATCTGTCTCTGTTCTGAGCTGAAAACGAACCTTGACAGCTCCAGGTATCTTTCCAGGGCGGCTGTGGATCAGTGGGGAGAGCAGTCGTCTGACAATCGGGAGGTTGTTAGTTCGATTCCCGTCTCCCCCTGTCTGCATGTCGAAGTGTCCTTGGGCAAGACACTGAACTCTGAATTGCCCCTGGTGGATGGACTTGCATGGCAGCTGCCTCCACCGGTGTGTGAATGTGTGTGTAAATGGGTGAATGTGATCCTGCAGTGTAAAGCGCTTTGGTCTCTGCTAATGCAGATGAAAAAGTGCAATATAAGTGTAGTCCATTTACCAGGTATCTTTGACCAATCAGAAGAGCCCCTGAGGCTCTAACCGTGATTGGTCGAGGGGCGTTCATCACATGTTCTTGTGGGAGGGGCTTAACTTGCGTAAGGGCGTGATGTCAGAGAAAACAGGACTGGATTGGCTGTGCTGGGTTTCAAATCGCCATCTTAGATGGGTCAAAGCAAGCAATTTCTGGAAAAAAAATATCGTCTTATATTAGGGCCAATAGGGTATATGCTTTATACATGAAATTTTCACAATTTGCTTGGTGGTTGGGCCGGATTAAGTCTCTTGTGGTGTTTACAGTGCTTTAGCAAAGATCCAGAATTAGAGCGGTCTCTGCAAGCAGACACTATTATCACAACATAATCATTTCCCTTATTGGTTAAAGAAAAACCTAGACCAGCGCAACTGATAGTCTCTAATTGGACTGGTGTCATTAGCCTTGACTCAGAGCATCTTCCACCCGTTCAGCAGTGTCAGTGTGAAGCCTCTGACACCCTTTAAGCCACCTCTTTCTTTGTATCGCTCTCATTTTTTTGTAACGAGCGCCCTTCGCCGACAACCCCCACCGCTCGCCACCTTCTCATTAGTGCTCGCCGCCAACTCTCCAACAACACACACTCTTCCTCTGCCTGCTATTAATGAGGGAACCGCGAATTCCTAATAAGCAGTTTTTCTTTTAATTAAAAAGTCTCCATAAATAATCACCTCATAATCCACGTGTCAGATTCCATCCAGATCCCACTTAGTTAGTCTGGAAGATCAGAGGCTGAGGCAGGAGATGAGAAAACCTATCTGTCTATCTATCTATCCATGCATCTGTCTATCTATCCATCTATCTAAAGTGTGTTTCTCAGCAGCAGAAGAACACTATGCTAATATTGTGAGTGTGTGTTAATAATTGATGGTCGTACAGGACTGTGCTGTGCTTTGCTGAATCGGCAGTATTAGTGAAGGCGGCCGGCCTTGCTAAATGATTTATCGTGTCCAATATTCTTCCTGTAGGGATTCTGAATTTCTAATAAGGAAATATTCCTGCTGCTCCGGTGTGTATTTATCAAACGGCGAGCTGTTTTCTGATTGGCTCAGCGGGTCTCCGGGTTCTCCACCATGCAGAGACAATATACGACCGCAGTCGCTGCTTATTCAATATGTCTGGGAGTCAATTTCCTTTAAAACGATTTTCTCTGATCCCTTTTGCATGCTTTTTTTTTGTAACCAGGCAGCGTTTACCAGCTGCTGAGTTGTTGTTTTTAGCCAAAAAACACTGATGTGGCAGTGTGCAGTAACCTAATACTGTACCTGAATTACATTTCCAAGACTTAATTTCATTATTTGGTACTTCAAAGACACCTAAAAGGTGAGTGGGAAGAAAGCTGAGAGAAACGTTCGTCGAACGAACACAGCCCCAGAGAAGTGGCTGATGGGAAAACGGTGGTTCCTGAGCAGTGTGCAGGTGCTCGGCGCGTACTCTCAGGACGGGTTCTTCATCCGTCATGCGGTCAGCGCGGCGTGCAGGTGTGTGTTTGTGGGGGAATGTGTGTGTTTAGCGCCGTTACAGTAAGTAAGTCCTCGGGTCGGGCCGTGTTTGTTGACGTGGGAGGAAGGGGCGGCGGCGGCGGCGGCGGCCGGGGGAGGAGAGCCGGCGACGGAGCTCGCTGATAGATAAAGGAGAAATGAGAGCCGGCAAGTCATCGCTTTCTCGTTGGAGCGCCACGTTCTGCCTGTTTACGATAAGCTTGTTTGCACAAAGAACAAAGGAGGCATTGAAGCGATATTTAAAGTCCATAGCGAAGAAGTGTTTGGTCAGCCCACAGCTTCTAAAATATCCCTCTTCTGGGTTGAAACAACTTTTGATGTGAATGGTGTTTGTCAAAGGTGAAGTCCCACATAGCTTTAGACGGGAACACAAGAGCAGGTCCAGCTCTTAAGTCACATTAGTCTGAGAGTAAAGCTGGTGACACCTCACTTTGTTGACTGGTGGATTAGTTGATATGAGAGCATGAGGCTGAAAATAATCCTGCTCAGTGCCGTGGCTGACAGAGGAAAGTGGCTGATCAGGACCTGCCCTTCTACCATAAATACTTTAATCTGCCGAATAAACTCCACCCATCTTTAAAGCAAGCAATGCAGGTCTGGTTACAGTTCAGACTCATTATTGAATCAATACAGAGCATTAAACTGACCGAACAGGGAAATCAAGTGGAAAACAGCTCCAGAACTGGACTTTCTGCAGAACCAGACTCAGAGGAGACTTTCTGCTGTTCTGGTTGGGGTTAGAGGATAGAAGGATGACAGACAGACTGCTGGGAGGGATTCAAACCCTGGTTCAGGTTGAGGGGAGGGATTTTCTAATCAGTTCAACATACATGAATCCACTCACTGCAGACAGGAAAGCGAAGCCAAACAGCAGCAGTAAAGGTCTGATTACTAAAATCCTGCATTAACCACACCAAGGATGAACATTCAGGCAGATACATTGTCCCTCAGTTTGCGTCTTGCAGGTGATTCTCTGATGATTAACATAATGACTGACATGAGACAGAAACAGGAGCATTCAAATCAGGATTTTGCATAATTTAAACCCTGCTTACACAAGGAAGATCAGTTGGCAAAGGAATTACTTCCATGTTGGTTTGTTTACCAATGAGCGATCAGCTGGAGTGCTGGAATTCTGCAAAAAATGCAGTTTTGGAAATGATCTGTTCCAAGGTTAAGATTTGAAGCATAAGACAGAAAAAACAAATGACTCGTAACGTCAGTGTTTCTGCTGGAAGATGCACCGCCTCTTCAAACAACACGCTGCTTCAGATGCAGTCAGACATTGTTCAAAGGACATTATTTACATGAAATTCCAGTCTGGGATGCTCTTGATGTTCTACTTTCAAGTCATGAGTACGTCTTAGTTTGTGTGGTTTAATACTCAGTTAGTTAACTAACTGGAGCCTTCTTCTTGGAATTAGGCCAGTATGTTGATTTAAAGCGGCGCCCTCAGTGGGCCGAACACCAGGGCCTTCCCGGGGTCCCTTCAGAGGAGCTGAGAGCTTCTTTCCTTTCCAAACGGCCTCCACCATGTGTGGATCGGTGGTAGCTATAGGAAGTCCATGTCATGATTGAATACAACCATAAAAAATAAACGTAAGTTGATATTTTGTCCACTGAACCGAGAAAACGCCATATCTGTGTCTTTGTGTCTCTGGGCTGGAGTGAAACCTGCTGGTCCAGCTCCGCCGGAGTTTCCCAGCCTGCAACAGCAGAGTGTGTTCGCTTCTGCAGCCTCGCTGCGAGCCTGCTGATCGAAACCCAACACTGCATACACCACCGACACTTCCACATTCCCACCTCTCACGTTGCAGCGTGGATAAATAAGCTGAACTGCACCGCAGCCCACACACACACACATACACACACACACACACACTGCAGAGACATCAGGTGTCGACTCTGTAAATGTTGTTACTTATGTTGAACTCTGCACAATGTTTTCCTTTAAAGCATACTATCTATTTGCACAACCTGTGTTGTAACACACACACACACACACACACACACACACACACACACACACACTCTCACAGTTTCTGAGCAAGGTTACAGAGTCATGCCGGGCCCTCCCTCCTCTCACACCTGTTCATCTTCTCCTGACCGCACCCCGACCTGCCCCGACTCAGCACCAGTCTGCAGCTGACTGACAGCAGACCCATCTGTGACCTCTAAAGGTCAACACACGCCGCACATGGACAACTTTTTACAGCGGCGCTACCTTCATCAGCGATCCCAGGTGATCTCGTGAACATTATTGTCAGTAAAGACCAATGAATAGATGGGAGTCTGCTCTGTTTTGCTCTGATTTGGTACTTTTGCTTTCAGAAAACACATTTTTCATAAATCCAGTGACACACGACTTGACCATGTTATGCAAAAGAAATATCTGAGTAGCGGACCCAACCCCATGCTTAGGGGAGTTTATGAAAACATGAATCATGCAACAGCTGCAGGAGAAGGTTTTGGGATGTTTCAGTGTATTTTGCACCAGCAGGTTTCATTACCATAGGCGTCATGTTGAGACTGTGGTCATTTTCCATCGTAATTGTTTCGTTTTGTGGAAAATATTAACACTTTCATCATCTACACTCTGCGCCACAACTAAGAAAAGCTTTAAAGTTTAAGATAAAGGGTTATTATGGTACTCTCATACAGGTCCTTCAGGTCATTCAAGTCCTTTCTCTCGGAATTTAAACTCCCTAAACCCTCACAAATTAAACTTTTCATTGGTACTGGTAATACCAGCTTTGATTTTTTGAAGAGGAGATCTGTTTGACTGCATTACATCTCTTTATATTCACACCTGGGAGTCGCTGCTTTGTTTGCTTGGATGCTTCACGTTTCCCCCTAACTGGTTCGGGGATTTGGTCCGGCAACTTCTCATTCAGCGCAGGTCCAGCATGTGTACTCAGCTGTCAGACAGAGTGGCTTAACAATCGAGAACCAACAGAAAGGAACTCAACCCTTCATTAGATCTCTGATACCCACATTAGGCGGTTTTCAAACAGTGCTTGAGCGTAAGAGCCCCCGCTTAATCCCGTGGCGTTACAAATGGCATTATTGAGATGTGTGCACACAAACATCCATATTCATCTCTCCAGGAAATATAGGCTTCGCTGTTGCATAATAAAATGCAACAATGGGGGTTTTTTTGGGGCCAAAATATGCAAATACCGCGGGTTTCCAGTTTGGATTACAGCATTCATATTCAGCGACCTGGTATCTGCAGTATGCATAATGTACCCAACGCTGTCCTACAATCCGTCCTGTGGGTGTGAAACGGGAGGAGGCGCTCTGGATGTGAATGCAAATACAAGAAGACTAGAAAAACAAAGGGAGGCGTACGATTGGAGGAAAATAAACCTGGCCTGGACCCTGTCCTGAGAAGGGTCTTCACACAGACCCTGTCTGAAAGCCGTTTGGGTGGGAAGCCCATTCTTTTTTTTAAGTCAAAACTGAGACAATGTTAAATATTTAGTTGCTCCGTTCGGCACTTCAGTTGCTGTTTAACACGGTTCATTTGGCTGTTGCGACGGATTAAATAGAAAACACAAACTGATCCCTGATCCTCGTAGGAAAATCAATTTCCTATCTGCAGCGTGAACTTGGACAGGGAGAAGTCAGGACGAAGGGAAACGGCAGCCGGGGCCTTTCAGCTCCTACAGTGATGCTTAATCAAACAAACACGGCCGCACTGTAAACCAGTGGGGGCTTTATTTGTGTTGAGAAGAGAAGACATTTCCCATCATTATTGCGTTTACTGGGTTGGAACCTGGGTCAGAGGTCAGGAGAGGATTGATCAGGAACGTCACTCCACCGACGGCCTGCCTGCTTTCAAATCCTCACCGTTAGAAATTCACTGATTAGTTCGGATGAGGCACTCACCTCATCGGGCTTCAGAAGACAACAAAACAGAGAGTAAAAAGTATAAGCATGTACGCACCAACGCCACTTTTCTAAAGGAAGAGTACAAGTATGAGCACTAACTTTTAATTGATTAACTGATTCTTTCAAGCAGCAAAATGTATGATGAGGAGAATTTAGCATTTTTCTCAACAGTTGTTTGACTTCAGACTTCAGTATGTTTGAATAAAACTGAAATAAAAATTGATTTTGAAGATTTTTAAATTTCATATCCTGAACAGTTCATCACGGAAAGCAGAGAACCAGTTCCATTTACACCGATTTAGTAGGTCAGGGTCATAATTCAACCTCCCAGGAGTCACGGCACTGGAGGAAAACGCTGTTCTTATCGTCCCTGTGCTGAAGAGCGATGGATTAGAGCCGAGGTGCTCAAAGCCTTCTACACAGCAGAGCTGGAGTGTTGCCACAAACTCTGAGCGCCATTGTCATGTGACCGGGCCCTCAGAAACAGAAAGGCATTACCCAAGTTCAAACCCACAACTTCTGGCTACGAGACGAGAGCAGGAACCACTTCTCCACCTCCAGCTTTCAGAGTGAAGAGAAGAGCTGATTCCCTGCATTTCCTTTGTTTTGAAAGGTGCTTCTGGCTTCAAGGTGTTTTTAATTAAAGATAGTTTCCTTTTTGTTGTTGTTGTTTGCATTCAGTATCCCAGCTCCTTAGGCTCGAAGGTCGCTGCGAGAAGGTAACAAGCAGAAACACGCCGCTCCGCGCTCGGCCGCATAATGTGAGGAGATTGCTGAACAGGCCCACTGGACCCGGCGATTACCAGGTTCTGAACAGGAAGCCGGAGCGCCGCAGTCCCTCCTCTGATCCAGGCGGCGCACACGCGGGACCAGCCGCTCGCTAATAGAGACATTTACACCTTAGTAAAAGTTGGCAGGTGTTACCCCACCGTTGTCGAGAGCAGACGCATGCCGGGCATCATTAGGCCCCGTGCCAAGCCTGCTTTGGCTGCCAGCCTCGCTCGCTCGCTCGCTCGCTCTGGCGGAGGAAGCGTGCGTCTGCGAGTGTTTGCATGCACGAGTGTGTGTGTGTGTGTGTGTGTGGAGGAAGTGTCCTCTGCTGTAGTGGCAGGTTAAGAAGGGCTCCTCGCGGCGTTGGAGAGGCGCCGCCGTGCACGCCGCCGCCGCTCCACATTCAACACGTGCCCGCTGATCTGCATGTGGAGCGGGACGGCTGAGAGGAGGCGGAATGTCTGCTTCCTGCCTGTGATTAACGAACGTCTGCAGACACGGGTAACGTCGCATTCATCACCGACGTGTTTGTCTTGCTGCGTCTGCTGCAGACGAAGCTCTGTGGACAGTCCGATGGACGAAAAGGAGGAAAATATCACAACAAACCACAACTATCTGAATACATTTCCAACCAAATCTTCAATATTTGAGGTTATTCAGTCAAAGATTTCCAAGAAAACCCCACGAAGTGAAACAATTCATCAGTTTCACACAAATATACATATAATATATGCAGTATATATATAAAATCTATAGTATCTGTTCTATATATAGCTGAAAATCTCCAATTCCTGAAAACAATCACCAGATTTTGTCTTTTTAAAACTCCATTTCCAATTCGACATTCAAAACCAAAAAAATCCTAGAAATATTTAGAAAAGTCAAAAAGGCCCGAAGATAGATACATCAGCCTCATTTCAATGAAAATGTGAGCACAAATAGAACTTACTGACATCGACTTGTTTAACTGTCTCAACAAATTTAGACCAGAATCAGGGGGATGCAAGAAGAGATGCCTTCAGATTTGATCTGTATGAACTGCAGTATCTAAAGCTGAGGAGTTCGCAGTAATTTGAAGAATGAAGAAAACAGCAGTGGCTTGTTCAGAAATTCCACCTTCAGTAGTGAGCATGAAGGGAGTAATGAGGGGAGGGAAAACAGGACGAATGTGAAAAAATAAAAAAATGCTTTTAGAATTCAGAAAATATTCTATTCCAGCCTCTCTGCTGCCTCGGATGGTTCGGTCTGTTTTCCTGCCTGTGGATGAGTGGAAGTGTGTCTCTGCATCAGGATTCACACCTCTGATTTATTAACTCTAAATAATCTAACACACACCCGTCTGACCAGGCTATATTATTAGTACGGCCGGTACTTATTTGTGACGGCTCATTTCAACACATTTGTTTCAGAATGTCTGGCGTATTGTTGGTCTGTTCACAGAAAGCTGCATTAAGAAGAGAAACATGTACAACAGGAACAATAAATCCCTCATGATGGTTGATTCAGCTACATGCAATTTAAAAAAAAAACATATTTATGAAATATTTGGCCCATATATGCAAAAAAAAGAAAACATTCCCCCTTTCTTCCTTCCGTTCTCTTCTTTCTTCTTTCCTTTCAGATCTAATTAAGCACATTTTCATTGCCGCTCGTCGTCACATTGTGTTCTCCTCTGTCATGTCTGCTCATTAACAGTCACTCCAGTCTTGATCCGGAGCGAGCCCCGTCGCACCCATATCTGCGTTTCATCACACACACACACTCACACACACACACACACACACACACACACACACACACACACACACACACACACACACACACACACACACTCTGAGTAATGAAGTGCTGGAGCGGGAGCCGCCCTCCTCCATTTACATATAGAATACATTAGTGGAAGGTTTATACTATTTCGCAGCGAGATTCAATAAATTCTCCATCCTCAGAGCGGAGGCCTCTCAGACAGAACGAGGGGGGAGACATTTAAAAAAAAAAAAAAAAAAAAAAAAACCCAAAACAAAACAAGGAGTGAGATGCAGGAGGGGAAACGGCGGCGGGGAGACACGGGCACGTCTCCGCCGCTGGAGGAGCGGGATGTAAATTGACTGCAAACAGAAAAGCCATTAATAATGATAATCACAATAATAATTTAGAAGCAGGGGATACACACATTTAGCCAGGCAATCAGAAATCCATCTGCGGAGGTGTTAATATTGAAGAGATGCTGATGGCACTAAAATAAAAAAAAAAAAAGGGAAGAAAGCAGGCTCCGGCAGCATCTATCTGAATGTGTAATGAGGACCTGGAGGCCATAACAAACACTGCTTTTATGTCGCCAGTATTACTTATTAAAACTGCATCTTAAATATTTATCACCTTATAGATGGCCCCTGTCACAGTTTCCTTACTCGTCTCCCCGAAGATTTCCGTCTGAGGCGAAGGAACCTCCATTCAGATTATTACCCCCCCCCCCCAACACACACACACACACACACACACACACCTTCCCCCCTCCCCCGCAGAACGGCCTGATTAAAATCAACTGCCACAGTAGATTGTGATGAATTATGCAGACTTCTGTGAGGAAATGAAGCAAAAGGCTTCAGTTCATTTAAAAATTTAATCTGGGCCCTCTTTAGGTGGATGTTGGCGATAAGGGGGTTGTTTCTTTTTTTTTTTTTTTTGGGGGGTGGGGGTGTTGTTTTACAGGTGAGGCGTTTGCACGTACAGATGTAGCGCCGCGCCTCCTCCCTCTGCGGTTTGTCTCTGTCAGCTGTTCCACCAGAACCAGAGGAAGGCGTTCTGCCATCGATCTCCACGCCGCGTCTTCATCAGGTGGAGAGAAAGAGCGAATACCTGCCGTCAGCCGGCGGCGCGGAGCAGACGAATCAGCGCCGTGAACCGGATCGGTATTCAAAACAGGAGCGCTCAGATGGATCATCATTACTCTCTTTAAATGAGACAAAGTGGGCAAAGGAAAACTTCAGGAGGTGTTGCTTTGGATCTGCAGCTCTTAAACGCCATCAGAAGGTCTCCGTCGCCGTCGTCACTGTTTGAAATATTAGAGTTTGTCTACAAAACGTCTGACTTCAGTCACTCAATGGCATGCATGCGAGGTTCTGTGTTTGGACTGGCAGCCTGTCTAGGGTTCATGTAAAATGACAGATTAGCTTAATGGTGTTTGGTCCTCCTGGATTATTGATCTGCCTTCAGGTATTTTGTCCTGCTGCACACAGCGATGATAAAGAAATCAGAACCACAGTAAGCAACGCACAGTTGGACATCTGAAAGTAGCAGAATCATTGTTATAATTGGAAATAATTCTAACTGAAAACCTTGTTTTATTTGAAATACTTTGTGTTTTACTCATCTAGACTCAACAAGGTTCAATTTACTAAAGATCAATATGTTCAGAAAACACATTTATTATCGGTCAATCTGCCATGCTAATCATCATATTTTATAGATTAACGTTATTTCAGTCACAAGAACACATGCAGGGTGATATATGTGACGAGCACAGGAAGGAATCTCCTTCAATGCATCCTTATAGAATAGAACAGAATAGTAATACTTTATTAATCCCAGAGGGACACTTTCAAAATAATGCTCAACATAGAGTAGAAAAGAAAGTTAAATATCAAATAAGAAAGAGAAGAATTAGATCATCTGACATCTAATACAGTACTAATATGTTCGGACTTTACTCTGATTAAAGGAAGAAATTAACAGAAAACACAGCAAACAACTTTTATAGGGCCTGGTTCAGAAGGAAAAAGAAGATCATTACTAAAAAAAAATAAATAAAACCTTTATTCAAGAAAGCAGGTTTTGTTGCTTTTAAATGGTCACAAATGAAAAAATTTATATATATATATATATATATATATATATATATATATATATATATATATATATATATATATATATATATATATATACACACACATATATATATACAGTATATATATATATATATATATATATATATATATATATATATATATATATATATATATATATATATATATGTATATGTATATAAGAAATTGCTGAAGTTAAGACAGAGGCTCTCAAAGTTTCTCTTTGTTTATGGTTGATCCAAATCCTGCATCTTGTTCTGATGTGAAGATAGAATAGATTGAATTAATCTGGCATTCAGTGAAGTTCATGTTTTGTCTGCAGACTGAGCTCAGAGATAATTGCAGGAGTTTCATGTGGATTCGCTTCACCATGAGAGGAAAATAAATTAGATCCAGGTAACATAAAAACCGTCATCCAGCCTGTATTTACCTCTGCATCATGATTCATGAGTAACTCCTGGAAACATCCACTGGGTTCACAGCTTCCCTCGGGGTGACGGACACACACACACACACACACACACACACACACACACACACACACACACACACACACCGACGCTATTCCTGACGCTGCCTGCTGAGCGCTGCCCGCCGGCGGCTTCCAGCCTCAAACACTTCAGGACTCAAGTAGACGAGAAGAACCAGTAACCAGCAACCGTCCTCTGTATGAGCGCTGGCCATTTCCTCAGAGACTGATAACAGCGCTCAGTGATCTGCTTTAGCATAGAAGAGACTTTATTAATCTCACAGTGAAGAAATTTACAGGTGCAAGAGGCTCGTAGAACACACAGGGGGGTGCAAAAAGTAATGAAAGGTGCAAATAAAGAATAAGTAATAGTGCAAATCATAGTCAGGATAGTAATAGAAAACTAAAACAAGGAAGATCTAACTGTATGTACTACATCAATCTGAAAATATAACAGGAACTATGATGTATACAAATATGTACGGCATGTTTTTAGTGCAGCAGAGTGAATAAAGTGTCATTGGTTTCTGATGGTGGTTATAGTGACCAAGGCTGCTGGATAATATCATGTCCAGGGTTTAATGGGGAAGAATTCATGATCAACAATTTGCTGGTTAGCAATCAAGACACAAAAAACTTCTTCAGTTTCAACTTGATTTAGTGATGATTTGTAAATTCAGGCAGAGGGAGCAGAGGAAACGGGGGATCGGGGTGTGACGAGCGTCTTTAGCTGGATCAGACTGGGGGAAGCAGCGTGGCAGCCCCCCGACAGCCCGGGGAAAAGCCTTTTGATCAGGGAGCAGCTTGATTCGGTCCGCCTCCGTGATTCCAACTGTTGCTGAGTGATTGTTTGTGATGATGTGAATCACAATCATTTAACCCTCCGTCACAATCAAACCGGCCCCGGAGCGATCCGACTGCGGCCTGAGAACGGTGGAAAACCCGTGTTTCATGTCTGGCGCTGATTCAGACGGTAAGATCACAGATTCCAGGACCCCGAACCTTCTCAGCGCCGACAAATTGAATAGAAGAGCTGCTTTATTTCACAGGTAGAGCCTCGTCTCTCATGACTCCCCCGCCTCCCCCCGTCCTCCCAGTCCCTGTGATCGGCTGTAATATGGTGGCTGACAGGGATGGCCGCCCCCGCCCCCCGCCTCGCCCCCCGCCTCGCCCCCCTCTCCAGCTCCATCCCGTCCACATAAAGGAACACGGAGCCGAGAGGCTTTAATGAGATCAACACCGAGCACCAGTTACATTGATAAGTAAATACTACAGCTTTAAATGCTTCTCGCACTCAATTGGCTCCCCGCTATTGTTGGGGAGCGCACGCCTCGGTGAACACTAAATTTTCACTGTCACACTCCAATAACCCTAATTGTCCAAAATAAATGAGCTAATTTCTGAAGTTCCATTTTCATACGCAGGAGATAAGGCAACTTTGCTGATTGATTGGATTCCTTTGTGCGTGTGTGAATATGTGTGAATGTGTGTTTGTGTGTGAGTGTGTGTGTGTGTGTGAGAAGCCGCAGCTCTCATAATTTGAGTGAAGGCTTCTGTTTATTATGCCTCTGTTATTCACTGCGAGCATTTCTCTGACCCCTGCTGATATTCATCCGGCTTCCTCTCCCCACAGCTAGAAAGAGAGAAAATAGATGGATGGAGAGAAGGAGGGGGGGGAGGGGTGCAAGTGAATGAGATAGTTTGTTGTGTGTGTGTGTGTGTGTGTGTGCGTGTGTGTAAGGGGTCCCTATGGATTCGGTGCAGGATCTGGCCCGATCATTTGCATGTTTTCATTGGAGCTGTTATTCGCGGCGCCGCTCGGCTCGCGGCCCCGCAGGGCCGCCGGCAATCCACTAAAAAGGCAGGTGAGACATAAATTAATCATCTGACGTCCGGCCGCCGCGCTCACTCGCACGTGCACGCACGCAAATAAATATATATGCATGACATAAGAAATGCACACACACACACACACACACAATCTCAGAGAAAATACACCCACACACTCACTTCAACGAGACTCAGATTGAATCTGAAAGGAGACCAAGGTCGAGTGAGAAAGTTTTCAACTCCATCAAGCAGAATTACCGCGCTGGATGGAGAGGAGTAACTTTTAATCGACCAGTGTTTTAATACAGAAACTTTTTCAGACGGTGACTCGCCTTGCATGTCAATGTGGAGGAGAGGATAGCGGCCACTTGACGAGCCGAAAAAAAAAAAAAAGAAGAGAAAAACAGTCACACCTCTATTTCTGCTGCGGGAGTCAAGTGGGAGGATGGACGAGTGCTGCTTTGAGAGAGAGAGAGAACGCGCGATAATAATAACAAAGAAGAAAGGAGCGAGGTAAGGGTTCACACTCATTTGAGTTCAGGGACTGCGGAGAATTTCAGTTTGGAATTGATTTTAAAATTGTGACCAAGCTGCTTTCACATCCTGTATGAGGGGTCTGGATTTTTTTCAGTCGTGTTTTCAGAGGACTGTCAAGTTTTTATTTTAGGCCCCATTTACACCTCGTTTCTCAAGTGAAAATGGAAAACTTCTGTTGCTTTTTGAGAGCTTGTTTACAGTTTTTTTTAAAACACTCCAACTCCACCTGGAAACAAGGGAAAACACAACTTTTTTGAAACGCTATATACTGCTGTGCATGCCTCAAATGCATGAGTGGACTGACAGTAAGAGCAGTTTTCCTGCAGACGGCCATGACTCTCAGTCCACATTCTCCTGGTGCCGGTGGTTTTTGGACGGTCACTGCAGCGTCAGGTCATGTGAATGTCGCTGTACCGTACCAACTACATTGTTTCCAGCGTTTCTTCCATTTCCATGTGAACAGACTTTAGTTTTCAAAGCTTTGCCGTGGAAACGAAAAACTTTTCTGAAAAGAAAACGCAAAAACAGTGCTTTTCACTCTGAACGTTGCTGTGCATTTTCACAAAGTTGCGTTTTTATGGGCTCTGAGCACCGCTGTCATGTAAACACACTCCCAAAACACAACACAAGTTTCCTGTTTTCACTTGGAAGTGTTCTGTAACGGGACTAAATGGATGATAAACGAAGTTTAACTGTCTCAGTGTGCTCAGGAACTGTCACATTCACCTGTCCTCAAACACACACGCACACACACACACGCTCACACACACACACACACACACACACACACACACACACACACCCGCTCAGTCTTGTATTTCTATCCTTGTGGGGACCGTCCATTGACTCCCATTCATGTCTAGCCCCTAACCCTGACCCTTACCCTAACCCTAACCCACACCACAACAAAGCCTAACCCTAAAGAAATGTTTTTGCACTTTTACTTTTTTCAGTAACAACAACATGGTCAAGAAAACACTGTTTCTCCTACTTAGGACCGGAAAAAGGTCCCCACAAGGCACGTCGTTCCACGTTTTGCTATCCTTGTGGGGACATTTGGCCCCAACAAGGATAGAAATACAAGAACACACACACACACACACACACACACACACACACACACACACACATTTGAATTGATTTCAATCCACCCAGCTCTAAAGACTGAGCCGCAGCGGCCTTCTACCTCTGTGCTGGATGTACTTTCTTCTTTTACATGTGGGATGATCGCAGCGCTCGGCCCGACGCACAAATGAAAACTAATTAATTTCACTTCCAGGAAAGAGCAAACAGAAACATAAAGAGGAGTGATGGGGCTATTAAACAAAGCCGATCAGGAGACGTCCCACTGGCTTCATTTTAAGAAAGTATAGCGGAGAAAATATATTCAGGACATAAATCAGCTCAAACTGAGCCTCACCTGCTGAAGGATCATGAAATTCATCTCTCTATATGTGTGGAGGAATTAAAGCTTGTTTTCTGTTTCATCCTAAAGACGCAGCATGGATTCAGGGTTTCTTTCAGAGGATGAAACACGATGCTCTGAGCTTTCATTTCACCTTTAACACCTGTTTTATGAGGGATGACTCGCTGTGTTTGCCCCTTTCTGACCCAAACTCAACAGATTTGTTTCTTTCTGCCTCCGCGTTCAGCCTGTGGGCGAGCGAGCATTACCATTTCACATCTACCAACCTTTTCACAACCAGAGTGAATTCACCTTTTATTTTATTTATTTCCTGGCTTCTTTAAATCCCCCGTAGTCCTCTGCACTCTCCTGCCGCACTTATCAGTGCCTTTGTTCCTGAATTCAGCAGTCTGAGGCAGATTGGCCCATCAATACACTATCAGAGCAGGTAGGCTAGATAAGAATTCTGCTGCTATCTGTCTGCTGTGAATAAGCTGTCTAGAGGTCTCCACAGTCCAGGTCAGTGCGCACACACACACACACACACACACACACCGAGTAAGCCGCACCGAGCTTATTCAGCGTAATCCAGCACATGCACAGACACGCAGCATTATCAGTGAAAGAGGAGGGATTCAATGCAGCAAGGAAGATATTACTACATCTAGTGTATCTCAACTCTGACACTGTGTTACTCTAATGGTTCAACTTTAAGAAAAGTTGTCCTCCATTACGACAGCGAACGGCAGGAAGGGAGCTGCTGATCAGTTAGCGTGTAAAAGTACATTCAAAGTTAAACCGTCCTCAACGTTTAGGATTTATTAATTTTAAGCCATATTACAGAATACTGTGGGATGCAACTGGAGCAAACACAATGTGAGGTATCCAGATACTTTAGGTCCAGATAAACGTCTTTCAGCTGATTAAAGATTATTCGTATTATATTGGTTTTGAATGATATGTGACCTGAGAGAGCTGTAGTCAATGTGTCAACCTACAGCTGAGGTGCAGAATCCTGGTTTATACAAAGAAGTGACGTTTCCTCCCTTCATCAACATACAGCACATTCATATGTGAACTTTGCATGTTCTTTCTCTGCTTTCCTTTCGGTTTCTTTTGCAGTGAAGCTTCCTGGCCTGTGGTTGCTGCTCCCACCAACCTGCAAAATGTTTGTAGCTTGACTGTTGTTATCTGTTAGAGGGTTTTTCAATGAGCACTACATAAATAACAGCAGCTGATGGTCTCCGCCTCTGAATCTGCCAGAGGATTCTTTTTGCTCTCGACCATCATTTATTGTTTTACATGTTTTCGAGCTGTGAGTCAACGTTGGATTGAATCAGACTGAAATGAGTTCTATTTCATCCCTGGTGGAGGCACTGTTTGTGCGCTCTCCTCTCGGCTTATTGGTACCTAGCCTGGCTGGTTAGCGACATGGCTGGTGTTAGCTTTAGCTGCTTGCAGTTGAGGCGTCGTTCATTCGCGCTTCTCCCAGCTTACTAGTAGCGAACCTGACCGTAGGCAACACGGTTTGTGTTAGCTCTGGCCAACTGCGGCTGTCAGCTGCACGGTTGGTGTGGACTTTAGCCGTTGTTGATGAAGGCTGGCTGGACGCTCCCTTCCTCTGGCTTCTTGACGCCGATCGGTCAGTCGCCGATTGGTAACACGATTAGCTGTGGCCTTGCGGTTGTTCCGTCTCCTGGATGTAGTGGTTTTGCATCTGCTGTGTAGGCAGCGTACGCCCCCTCCCCTCAGCTTATCGCTCCCACCATGTCTTTGACCTGCTGAGCAACACTGTTGATTATGGAGGTCCAGACGGAGGCTCTGCTCTGTCCAAGCACCGTGTATCCCACTGGATCGTAGATGCCATTCGCCATTCTTATCAGGTGGTGAACAAACCTCTGCCGTCAGGTGTGTGCTGCCACTAAACTCTTGGTTTTACATGCTGGGATTTATGACAGTATGCCGCTCTAGCACCTGGCCTGTTTATCCATCCTTGTTTTCAGAGAACAGCTGCCTGTTGAGGGGAGAAATAAAGTCGAGATCAAAGTTTGACAAGCGGCAGACATTCGCAGAACAATCAGACTTTGATAAACTATGCTGCCAACAGTACATTTAAAGACAACAGATCTAGTCTGTCTCATTGCAAGAGAGGCTCAGTAGCATTTCCGCTGATGCACAATACCCTCCCGAGGGCTCACGCGCTTTAAAGGTCGTTTTCATGAATTATTCTGGACTCCCGCCCAGATGTTGAGGAACATCTTTTATTTTCACTGGAATTTTTAAGCTTAGTCATCAACATGTCCCATCTGTGCTGTGTTTAAACAAAGCATCCTGGGACTGTGAAGGTTAAGAGCACAATGAGCACTTTTCCATTAGAGGCTCCGATAGAAAGAGACGGGACGGAGCGGAGTGATACGGGAGCCAGAGACTGATTAAAGACGGGCGGCCGCTGTGTCAGAATAAGTGAAAGAGATTCAGAGAGAGAGAGAGAGAGAGAGAGAGGGAGGCTTATCTTCTGCTGTGACCTGAAACAGCTGTTTCTCTGCGGTGTGTTGAAGATGGCTCCTCGCTCATTTCCTCTCCATCCTGCCACTCTATTCATGCTGCCAGTTTAGCGTCTTCAGAGGGACACAAACCTGCTCCTTCCCCAGAGAGAGAGAGAGAAAATCAATTCGACTCCGCGATCAATCACTGCGAGTGAAGTACGCCGCTCTGCAGAAAGAATGCAAGTGTGTCAAGTGCCCCCTTCTGCCTTTCTTTTTGCAGAGACCTGGAACAGGAGGGACGCAGATGAAGCCCTGACAGTCGCACACTCCGCTCTGACGCTGCAGATTTGACATTGAGCCGAAAGACTTTCCTGAGCCGGGCTTCAGCGGCGATGTGGAGGTTTTGGCCTGTCATCAGCAGCTGAAGACTCCCCCCTGCTCGCCACAGCTGTCAGCCCCCAAACGCATGAGGGACGGAGCAGCGCAGGGAGGACAGGATCTGGACCTCTCTCTCTCTCTCATGAACGTAGAGGTCAAAACGGAAACACACTGCACTTCCGATCTGTGTCTCCTCACTTTTGCAGTGAAAAATTATCAAATGAAAGTTTGAAACTGCAGCTGAAGAGCGGAAGCAGCACCGAACACTCCGAGGCAGAGTGTGAACCCAAAGAGTTTATCATCAGAGAAAAAAAAAAAATCATCATTACAGAACAAAGAAACTGGATTTCACATTTAATGCGCCACTTGGTTTGCTCCATTAAGCTGTGGGGAAACTGGAGGTGGAGCAAGCAGTCATTAAAACTATATCGACAAAACCATAATTAAAACACAGAGAAAAGCCTGGAGTACAAGGAACACAGAAATCCCAGGACCACAGACCAACCATCAAACTAGTCACACAAGAAGACGCCTGATAAACAGTCCTGTCACCAGGTGAAGACAATCGCACACTCAGGTTCAGGTGAAAGACGTCAGGGCACAGTGACTCACAGAGGGCAGTCTGCTGCTCCGGGAGAGTCAAGAGGTGAGCTGAAGTCGGGGTTCTCAGATCAGAGGTTTATATTTGGATTCCTCTCTCATGAGGACTCAGCGTGTCTGATTGTGGAAGGAGTTTCCTGCTTTCAGACGTTTTCCCAACTATTGTAGGAGTGAAGGGACAGACAAAGGACCGTTACATTATGAATTTTTTTTATTTGCTTTTTTTGACTGCAAAAGAAAAGAGAAGAAGATAGAAGAAGACTCTGCCTCTTATTCTTCTGGAGCCACCATGCATGAAAGGAAGCAAACCGTCAAGCACTTCTTCTTCTTCTTCTTCTTCTTCTTCTTCTTCTTCTTCTTCTTCTTCTTCTTCTTCTTCTTCTTCTTCTTCTTCGTCTTCGTCTTCGTCTCTGTGCTCGTCTTGGCCTCCTCGTCTCTCGGCTCCAGATGTGCTGGTGGTGCTCAGCAGCATCAGGAGACTGTGAGGGACAGTCAGAGATGGTCGGAGGTTTGGGGGAGGTTCACAGACGGCTGACAAGTCCGAGGAGTTGAAGCTTGGCAAAGCTTTAAAGCTTCCTGCAGCATCAGAGCGACTGTTCTCTGAGGGAGGAGTCGAGTGTCAGGCCTGAAGAGTTACTGGGACGTTCAATTCAATTCAGCTTTATTTATGAAGTGCCCATTACAACATAGTCATTTCTAGACAATTTTACAGAGAAAACCCAACAGATCCACATGAGCACGTTCATACTGCTCACCGCTGATCTTCTGTCTGATGTTGGTCTACGGTTTACATCGAGTTTGAGATGAAGATCATACCTTTCTGGTGATAAAGGGGTGGTGGAGGATGCCAACAGGAGTGATCCTCTCCTGGGGATCCCAGTGGAGCATGGCCTTCATCAGGGCCACACACTCCCTCAGATCATCCTGGTCATCGTACTCACCTCGGACTTCCTGTCATGGAAGAAATTCAACTGTCAAATCCTGGAGGACATTAAACAAAGTGCCTTCTCAGTGGGTGGTCCTGATTTTACAGACATACCTTCACCATGACATCCAGGGGGTCCAGTTCAACCCAGCCTTCATTCAGAAGTTCCCCTCCGTCTTCCTCAAACTCTTCGGGTGACTAAAAGACCAGAATAGTCAGTGTTAATGATGCAAAGCAGAATCATGAACACACTGAGTTGTGATCTACGGTCAACAATAAAACTATGATTGAAAAATGTCAGAGAAGAGATGCGGTACCTTCAGGGTCCTGCGACCCGGGACCCTCTTGAGGGGTCGCTGAGGATCATGGAGCTTCCTGAAGCATTTCCTGTTCAGAACACGGGTTTGCGCTTTTAGTTCAACTCAGAAGTTTGATATGTTAGAGCAATGAAAAGCAGAATTAACTGCTTTGTAACTTTCTTGTGAACATCTGACACTGTGCAGCAGAACAAATGGGAGCAGGTCCAGCCCTGCGAGGAGCATCTGGCGCTATAGCAGGTGAGGTCATGCGGTGTTGCTCTCCAGGATGCGTTCAGAAACAGCGCCCGACACAAACCGAAGGCAACAGGTTGCAGGAACATGCTGAGGAGCAGAAAAACATGCAGCAGCGAGGAAGAAGAAGAAGTTGGAGAGCGGCGAAGCAGAGGAGGTTTGGAGGAGAGCGTGGACGAGGAGAGTTAAAGGACAGAGCGGTGGAGACGGAGCGTACGACTGCTCGTCCGCCGAGGTTGATGACCGGCCCCTGTCAGTCAAGCTCACACAGAGAGAGCAGGGCCCTGCCATCTGCTCCAAAGTTAATGGGAAGGAGACAAGGTGGGGAGGTGAGACGTGTCGACACAGACCAGAGGGGCCGGGGGGAGAGGGGGACGCCCGGAGAATGGAGGTCTGAGATGGAGGTGGAGGTGGATGGAGCCAAGCAGGCTGGAGACCAAGGACGGGGGGAGGACTTAATGAGAGGAGGGGGGTGGAAAAAAATGAGTGATGGGGGCTGAGAAGAACTCACTACTATTATTAAATGAAGGTGGAAGCCAACAAAGTGAAGAGGAGTTCAGTTTGAGGCGATTTCATGGTTCCTGATGTGTTTCAGCCTAAAATAAAGCAGTGTCGTTTAATAAACCTGTTTTATGAATTCTGACTGAGAAATGAAGAAGAGAATCCTCAGATTGTTCCACACAGAATGGTGATTTGTAGAATCTTTATGAACCGGAGTTTTTGTGGCTTAAAGACTGCGGAGCGGAGAGGTGGTGATAAAGAGAGGGTAAATTTATGCGTGCGTGCAGATGGCGCTTTATTCCACCATATTGTTTTCCGGGATAACCCAAAGCAGATCAAGGGTTGAGCAGTAACTGCTGATCCTGGGTGTAATGCTCACAGCTCGTTCCCGCCCCGCATTCCTGGCATACTTTACACTTTCTCAGCGGTTCGTCTTGAATGTGAGCTTAACGCCTAATCAATTGCTTTTGTGATCCTCCGAGGGCTTCCTAATAGACCGTGTTAGTGACACCCCGCAGAGGTCAAAGACCTTTGACGGCTCAATTCCGCCCCTCCGGTTGACAGCGGGCCGGACGGCGGCAGGCGGCAGAAGCAGGATAACTCCGTCGGACAGGCGTCCCAAACATCTGCTGGCTGTGAAAGATGCAGTTCGTTGCAGCGATAAACATTCAGATGCGTGATCTGGAGCAGGGAGGAAGGTCAGCGGTGGTCAGATCTGGTCAGGTTCTGATGCTCTGGAAGAAAACTCTGACTGTTTTCCTCATTATTATTCTGATACATGAAGAAAGATCAGAGGAGGGTCAAGTCAGAAGAGTGGAATTCCGGCACATCGCCCGGCTTCACGCCACCTGTTCCGCAAAGTCCAGCAACTAGGTCGCAGCCAGACAAAGTCACAACCAGACAAAGTTAGCGCGGCGCGGGTTAGCATGCAGGTCTCGGTGCACGGCTTCCCTCAGCCATCACGGCCACGGCGCCCCCCGCTGCTGGACATGAGCGATACCGGGATGTTTTCCCCCGGGTTCACCCCCCGCTCAGGTTCACCTCCTGACTGGACAACAGATGGACTGCAGCGGAGCCCAGACAACAACACCTGCAGCTCGGGTGAGCGTGCACGTGTGAGAGCGTGCGCGTGTGTGTTGTTAGGTCAGCGTGGCTGCAGATGCAGGCGCGATCCTTCGTGTCTCCGCCTGACACCGCCATAACTCACTGTCCAGACGCGGAGTTCGCCTTTGTTACTGTACGACTTTGTTCACAGTCAAATCGCGACGAAATGCCAAACATCAAACGGTGCTTTAAGCCCCCAAAACAGCAGAACCGATGTTTTGGTCACAGTTCATACAACAGGGATTTGCTTCTCAATAAGTTCGACAAATATATAGAAACATTATGATGACTGTAGCTGGTTTGTTTTTGCCTTTCCTTCGCATGGTGAGGGAGCCATGTCATTAATGAAAGGAGGAGAAATCCCACTCTGCTGTCGGCAGTATGTTGCAGTGGCATTTTAATCAGGTCAGAACTTATGATAATGAGCGTATAAATGAGCCAAAACAGCAGCAGGAACTCTTCCATTGTGCACAGCAATGAGGATCTGCCGCCGCTGCAAAAACAAACAGCGTTTCTGGCACTTTCCGCAGTGTTTTAGGCATCTTTGGCTTTTTCTGTATCCTCAGTTAATTTGCACCAAATTTGCTTTGCTAGTGGATCCAGACCTGAATGTGAACCGACAGGCAGCTCGTTCGGTGGATGCCAGGGTTCAGACGCAACGGCGCCGACAGGGTTCAGGGTAAGTGGAACAAGCTAAACCAGAGTCACAGCACCCATGGGTGGATTGCTCCTCCATTTCCCAACAGTAGAAATGAGTAAGAGTGAAGCGATCCCTGAAGAAAAAGCTGATGAGACGAGAAAAGAAAACTGGGAACTGGAATTTCAACCCAAGCAAACATTGTGAATGCTTAAGCTGAATATTATCATGAAGACCAAACCATGACCCATAATCACCATTTTTATGTTTTTTACATTAAACAGGAAAAAAAAAAAAAACAGTCTTGTACTCAGTCTGGACTAAGTAAAAAAAAAGATTAAACTCTTTGATCAGACCTATTGCAGTAGACTCCTGCCATTTTCTTAATTATGCTGCTTTAGGTTTAGACTCAACAGACAGTTGTTCATTGCTCTGAAGGATTTATGATCCCTCGTGTTCTCTGAACCTTCCCTTCTCGTTCTGTACTTTCCTGCCCTGACCTCTGACTGTGCACTGAAGCTTCCTGATGTTTAGATCCTGTTTGTTCGCTGTTTTCTGTTCCGTGTGTGTTTCTTCTTTACCTCCCATGAACCCCACCTGGTCAGATGGATGGTCCACATTCCTGAGTCTGGTTCTGACAGAGGATTTTTTTCGATCTGATTTGAAGGTTTGTTCTCCACACTTGCTTCAACTTGCTCGACAGGGAGTTTTTTTTTCTTATTTTAATTCTATTGAAAAATACAATAGTTATTGATTTAAAGGAGTCATATTATGCAAAATTCACTTTAAAAAGGTGTCTTTACAGTCATATTGCCTCCCAGAGCCTCAGTATGATCCCCCAGAAGTGAAAAATTCAGTCAACTCCCTCAATTGTGCACTCCACTTTTAAGAAAATATACACTCAAACACACGGTTCTGAAATCTCCCTCTTCTCGACGTCATGAAGAGAAGAGAATCCAGCCTTTGGCCGGCCCCCGAATCGGTCGCTCATTTCGGCTGTATTTTCTCATCCATCGCCAGTGTTTTCATAAAGTCAGCTCCTCCACCGTCTTCAGGTGGGTCAGCTGACGAGCTGACAGTTTTTGCTAACTTAGGGTGCTTTCACACCTACTAGTCCGCTTGAGTGGTTCGGTTCGGACATAAATTATTCATAAATGTTGCAGCTGTCAACTAGTTCCGTTCGCATTCACACCACTTGTTTTTACAGATGAACTATCCACTATGACCCTCCAGCCCCTTGGTGGCGCTGTTCACATAATAGTGTGTTTTGGGTGGCGGAAGTGAACCCTGATTGGCCAGCATGTGTGACGTGATGCGCCGCGCGGCTTGCTACGGAAGCCTCCGCCGACCAAAAAGCCTTCTCCACAACAGAGCGGACAGGACCGAGGCTGGTCAACGTTCACACCAGCAGCGGACCGCACCGAGACCGCACCGAGACCGCCTCCTCGAGGAGGTCTCGGTGCGGTTCTTTGTCCCGGACCAAAACTAACTGGTCTGCTTTCACACCAGCGCGTACGAACCGAACCTGCAGGAGTTGGGGACGCTAGACCAAATGCTGTAGGTGTGAAAGCACCCTTAGCCACAATTAGCTCGGATGGGAACATAGCGGAGCTCCTCTCCCCAGCAGAGAGGCACTTTGAGTCGGCCGCGGCTGTGACGGCGCCCGGGCGTCTGACTTCCAGGAGCCAAGTTGGGGCCGATTGGGTAAACGGCCCGGAGCTGCTCCACGGAAGCTGGTCCCGAAGCCGGAGGAGACGCACGGCTCGCGCGCGGCCGCTGGGACGCTCCTCTCCTCGCCGGGACACTGCGAAGCTCCGGTGCCCAGCGGAGGCGCACTGCGCGCGGGGCGCAAAGTCAGCACACACTGGCAGTGCCTTCCAGATGAAGAGGGCTGCTCCTCTGAGAGGCTGTCGTGCTCTCGATATCACACGAACAACACATGACATAAACAGAAAAAAAAACACCTCATTTCGCTTACGTAATTTTATAGACTTCCAGCAAGGATGAGTACATGGTTTATGTTTTGATCTCAAATGAGAGCTTTTCTTTATCCAATAGTTCCTTTTGTATGGTTCATTCTATACAAAAACAGTAATTTCCGCGTTTGCTACTGTCTGGGACCCTCTTGAGCTGATTGTCGTGCCTCCCGAGGCGGCGTAATAACAACATATAGGAAAAATTTTACGTCCGTGAGGTCGTGCATTGTGTTTTATTTTGAAACTTCCGGTGTAACTTCCTGTAAGGTGCTTTCTTAACGACAGTGAATTTACGAGGTGGGCGTGGCCAGATGCGTTCAAGTTCATCACGGAAAATAGGCTGTCAAAAACAGGCTGTTCTGAAGAAGGCTCCTCAGAGCCACTTTTTAGACCGCTCAAACTCCGAACATAGGACGAATTTGGGGCAAACAAACTTATATACTATGTTTTTAGGTGTCTGTGACCTATATGACGTGACTGAAAAATAGTGAGCCTGTATCTCTGAGTTTCATCAGTTTTTAGTAGCTTTGGTAATTTACTTTGCATTAAATAAAAATGGCGCCTGCTTCTTCCCGTCGTGTTGGGCTGACAGCTGATCAGGCCAGAATACGACTCTCGAGAGGAAATGATTTGAGGCTGGGCGACGAGGGACAAATTATGCAGCTTGTCTGTTTACAATGGACTGACCATTTCAGGAAAATGATCGCCATGTACAAAGAAACACCAGACACAGCAAAAATGATGTAGTTTGATGTGAAGCCACAAGTTGGCGCTGTGTTTTCTTAAACGGGATCACGGGATTTTTGCAGAAAACAGCACGATGTTGATTCTGAAGCTTGTTACAAAACCTTTCTCTGTCCTGAAAGTCCACTCAGTAGCTCAGAACTCCCTTTAACAGGAAGAACCCTGCAGAACCAGACTCAGAGGAGACTTGAACGGACGCTTCGTCACATCTGAGGCAGTGCTTTCATACTTTATTAAAACACTGCTACACTGCATTGATTTGAACTGTAAGTTCAGCAATACGACTTTATTGTTTAATGGCACTATGTAAATAAGCCTTAATCCAAAGGATTACGGTTTAATTAAAGAAATTAAACTCTGTGACGTCCCGGAGGAGCAGGAGGCTTACAGCCTGAAGTGCTCTTATGAGTGTACAGTCCCCTGTGCCGCCTTCACTGCAAAACTACAACACAATCAACAATTAAAGACAGCTGACAGTCATTGTACACGACAAACAGAGACATTGACTGTTTGATGAAGCAGCCTCTTATCAATCACTCTCTGTCAGGGAGTTGGTCCTCCCGCTGCGCCGCCGCCAAAACTCAAGAATATTTGCAGTCTGAAGCCTCGGCAAATGACGGAACACGGTCGTCTGCGGTTTGTCGCACATGATCATCACTCAGCAGCTGAAGACGTGCATATGTTATGGAAACAAATTAGACGTTCAAGAGAACAACAAACATTTAGCACCTCGTCAAACAGAGCAGCTCAGTCTGCGCCGACTCCTGCTGCGTGGCGCTACTGTTCTCAAGCTGCTGCCGCTTTATAGACGCCACACACACACACACACTCACTCACACACACACACACACACACACACACACACACACACACACACACACACAGGAGGGCGCATTTACATAGGCACACGTGAAAGTTGGAAAGCAAAAGAAGCGCACGCACACACACAAGTAGAGGACTACAAACACTCCCACACACACACCGGTCTCCAGCGGTGGTGAGAGTCTATCAACACTCGGTGACATCTGGCAGGGATGATTCCTGGTGAAGACGAGCGCCGTGGATCCACCTCGTGAGTGTGTGTGTGTGTGTGTGTGTGTGTGTGTGTGTGTGTGTGTGTGTGGGTGGATGAGTGGGTGGGTGTGAGTTGGGTTATGTTCTGCCAACATCTGGAGTCTAGACTTAATGGCTCTGAGCTAGTGGCCAATAGTCCGTCTCCCTGTCACCCACTCTGTTGACTTAGGTGCATTCCTGCACCTGTATGTGTGTGTGTGTGTGTGTGTGTGTGTGTGTATGTGTGTGTGTTTACATATTCACACTGTGCCATCCTAGGTCTTTTTGTGGATTAAATGCATTTTAACACAATCAAGACTGAATGCAAAGAAGATGAACCAACAGAATACTCAGTATTGGAAAGTGTTCAGCCGAGAGGTAAAACAAAGTGAAGCATCTTCACCCATATTGACTATTTTAGTAACAAGACAAGAAAGTTGGGATCTGAGACGTCCTTAAGGGGAAACACGAGAGATCATCAAGTGATTGAGAACCTGTCAGTGAGAGGAATAAAATCAGGAAGTTGACATGAATGTTACTTTTTCATCATGAAAAATTCTTGTTTGTAATTTATTGAATCAGGATCGGAGTCTTTGGACAGTAAAGGGCCTGGTTCGCTCTCATGCATAGAGCTTATCCAAATAAATAGCACGTGCAATAACTGCTTACAACCGCTGGAGTATTCAAATGAGGGTTTTGTGTTTTAGACTCTGTTTAGACAAGAATGACCTGCTGGAAGCTGAATCACTGCCGGATTAATTTGCTTGTGGTCACTATGGAGTGACTGGATGAAGTCCTGTGACCGGCCCCAAAACCTGGAGTTTGACAAGTAGGCAGAGGGAAGTACCAAAGACAATGAAGCATGACGGAAAGAAAAATCTCAATTTGGCAACAATAGAAGGAAATACAACAAAATAAGAGAGATTATTGCTCAAAAATACAAAGCTTGATGTTCAAACACAAAATAGTGTGAAAATCAGCAGGTGGAAGTCGTGGGCAGCCAGCTGAGAAAATGTGTCTCACCACGGTATCAACAGCATCTCTACTAATCACTGAGGCAGTTTGCTTCTCTTTTTCCAACACAGTGAAAACAGACACATTAATGAACAATATAAGCATTTTCAGAGGAGGTAACTCTCATTGTGCATTAATCTATTAGCATAACTTCTCCCAGTGTGCTCCACGGTCCAAAACAAACACCCAGTGCTCCATATTCATGAGGGCCAGTGCATAATGTAGAGCATGATGTGATCCTGAGGGCGTCCCTTTAGAAAATCCCTGAACAGATCACCAGTACAGCACAGGGTGAACAGAGACACAGACAGTCACACATCTACAGGCAATGCAGTGTCCACAGGTACGACTGATTCTGGAGAGCATGCAAACAACTATATTTTGGCGCTACCCAGAACCATCGTCTCATGCTGCTTAGATAGGTTTCAGTAGATACAACAGACCTTCTCTTCTTTTCACCCTTCACACATTTGGACTATGAACGGAAACTAAAGTACCCAGAAGAACATGCAGACTCCACAGTGATCGGTCTTAAGCTGTCAGTGATATCCTGGCTTTGAGGGGAGAACGCCAATCTTTTCCCCTGATCTGAATGTATCAAATACTCTTTTTTTAAAGGTCATAATGTTATGGCTGACCTGTGTATCGAGAGGAAGAAAAGCTATATTAGCACCAGAAGCTGCATTAATAACCTTAAATCATATTTTGTCAGTTTGTTCTGGGATGAGGCTTCAGACGTCTCGCTGCTCCAAATGAATGACTTGTTATCAGGCTGCAGCAGAATGACAAACACCACTTTAAATGGAAAGCAGCCGTCATTAACAGCATTAGTTACACCTGTACACATCCTGCCATGACAGGTAATATGCTCCCTGAAATGAATCTGCTCCCACACTCATATCTCAAAACACAAAAACAAATTATTGTTTACAACCAGGGAGAATGGATCATTAGAGGTGCAGAGCAGCCCTTTCTAACAGAACAAAACTTTAATTGAAATCCAGGCCTTTGTGCGGCTCAACAGAGCTTTCTATTGATATTACTGGGTCCTTACATCATGTCAGAGAGAAAGACTCGACCCTGGAGTCAGACGTGTTGATTGGAAAGTTGTTAAAAGATAAACATCACTGATATCTGCTGGATATTCTGAATGGTGCATCACAGCCGTGCATCAAGGCTCTTTCTTTATAATACAATCAGATAATCTGGAAAATCAACGGTTCCCTTTGCAAAAGGGAAAATACAAAACTTTCATTGTGTTTTGTTGGTGTTTACACAAAGCTTCTGAAAACTCAGCTTGGTAACACTTTACTTGAAGCACCCTGTATAACACATTATAAGTAGTTATAAATACTCATAAATGATTCTAATGGTTTATAACCACTATACAGCAAAGGGTAAAGCTGCGTTCAAACCGCCAAATGAGTTCCGCGTTTTTGCGTCCAAATGTAATGGAAAACAATGGGGAACTCGCGTTCTACTGGCAACGACACGCGATGCGTTTTCGAGACGCGTCGGGGCGTTCTCGCGTCGGTGGCACGATCTTACGGCACGTCGCGATTTTGCAGTCGATGCTGAAGTTGGGAAATCCGAACTTTTGACACGTCGTGATTTTGCGGCAAACCAAACAGAGAGCGTGACTATGGTGACGTAGGTCAGGGAGCAGGGACCAGTGAAAGTGACACTGGCGAAGCTCCTGGAGCGAACGGTAAAATTCACCAAACTCCGACCGTCTGTGGTTAATTTCGTGCACCCAGGCACGGCGTACTGTCCGCCGACGGCGTCGTTGTCTGGCTTTATTAAGCATATACCACTCGCTCAACAGGGTTAGTCATGATGCTAAGCTAACACAGTAAAAGCCCGGAAGTCCCGCCTTCCCACCACAGACGCGCCGCGTCAAAACGCGCCGTGCTGTTCAGCGTCGGACCTCAAAATTGACGCGCGTTCAACTTCTTGCGTTTTTGCGCTTTTTGACGCAAAATCGCGTTCGGTGTGAACGCGGCTTTAGGGTTAGGGTCCCGATGTTATAAAGCATTGTGATCATTTATGAGTGTTTATAACTATAGCTATACAGTGCTATAATGTACTTATAATGTGTTATACAGGGGTGCTTCAAATGAAGTGTTACCATCAACTTTTTGCTTAAAGGTGCTGTAGGTAGGATTCCGCATCTCCACCATCTTGCTTAGGGTTACCTAAGCAAGATGGCGATTTGACCCATCTAAGTTGGCGATTTGAAACCCATCACAGCCAATCCGATCCTGTTTTCTCTGACATCACGCCCTTACGCAAGTTAAGCCCCTCCCACAAGAACGTGCGACAAACGCCCCTCGACCAATCACGGTTAGAGCCTCAGGGGCTCTTCTGATTGGTCAAAGATACCTGGAGCTCTCGAGATTCCTTTTCAGCTCAGAACAGAGACAGATGGAAACGCTGCGCCCTCGAGGTAGTACAATTATGCTACACTCCTAAAGGATTATCAATGGGTACTCTAACATTTAATCCAATGAAAACAGAAAAATTAGCACTGACTAGCAAAATCCTGCCTACAGCACCTTTAATGTCTTATTTCAGTCTTACTGGTCCACCTGTGCTACATTTTGCTTTCTATGATTTTTAAGGTTTTGTTATGTTTTGGGTTTTTATGATTTTTATGTTTTTCATGGTCTTTGGTTTTTCAGCTTTTGTTTTATCATGCTGCAGGAAAGCAAAGTGCGCTTGAAATAAACTTGACTTGATATTACTGATTACAGGAACTTTTTCAGTCGTGGCAGTTACTAGTTAAAATTTGCTAGTTACCTGTAAAACCATCTTTTGTGTTACTTCTACTTGTCTGCATCAGGACGTCTTCATGAGAGAACATTTTGGTTTCAATATGCGTAGAACGACCACAAAGGTGCTTATAATCACATTAATCACATCAGCAGACATAATTTGGCAGTGGAACAGTGACTGAGCGCTTCTTGCTTCTTAACAGCTTCTGTTCAGCTCAGTCCGTTTCATGAACCCTGAAATCTGAACCGTTTCGTTCTGATTAAACATGATCAAGTCTGCGTTCAGCGAGTTTGATCTGTTTAAATGAGATAAAGGATGTGCTGTGAGAGTGTGTCTTTAATCAGAGGATGATGCTCTATCAGAAGACACAGATTTACAAGCCAGTAATGTTCTCTAATGTTTTTCACAGGTTGCTGTGGAATACAGGCTAACAGGAACGCTCCACCCATCTTTCCTGCTTCGTCCAGGACGATCAGGCCGTCGGCTCTGGGCGTGACTGTCGGGTCTCGGCTTCTCTCGCCAGAGCCTCCGCGGTGCCTCTGTGGTGTTTTTCTTCCGTACACTTCCAGACATAATCACCGGGTCGGCTCGCTTTTTAACAGTATTTGTGTTGGCAGAAATGAGATTTAATTTTGAGACAAACTTCTGATGTGATGCAGGCTCAATTATAATCCAATCAGCCCGACTTCCTAATTTCACTGTGGTCTCGAGGGCTGATTACAGTGGAGAAGCAACCATCAGCACAATGCAGTGCCGAGTCCAGAATTGCAGATGTTAACCTCTTAATTTAGGAGTAGAATTAAAAGCAGGGGACAGAGTTTTCCTTTGAGATGAATTTATGAGCAATGAGAAAAGATCGGGATGTAGATTTGGATCAATCTTTCTGTCAAGGAGCCTCTCAAGAGGCAAATTGGACCAACAGTCCTGCTTTTCCAAACAGTTTAGTGTAGAGACGAGTCTTCTGTGGTCAAAATAACAGACCGGGGCTCTCAGATTCCTCCTATTTTAATATTCCTGCAGCAACAACACACACAGTCACTGTGTGTTTGTTCTCTGAAGGACTATCAGACATCAGCGTGTTCGCATGAAGACGAGCCGCTGACCTCCAGCAGATTAATGAGGTCAGTCAGGCTTTCACACGCCAGGCATGAGTCTTGTTTACAACTTGCTTCAAAGTACCTGAGGCCATCCTCATTACAGCTGGATGCTGAAGAGAAAAGAAAGCTGAGAGTGAATCGCCAAATGAATTCAGTCATGGCGGGCGTCAGCTCAAGAGCGAAACCACGACTCTGTCCTGTAACACCTCTAAAGGCCTCCACACACTACAGGATGATCGGCCAAATTTTGCCCCGATCTTCTCCTCCCGATCGAAGCCGACAGGGTCTGATTGTCGGGAGTATGCAAATGAGTTCGGGTCCGATCTTCGTGTAGTGTGCGGTGTGTTCCGAGAGATTGTTTCCGGTCTGAGCCGCTCGGGAGGCGTCGGAAGGGGAGATCATAGAAAATGAACATGTTTAATATTTCCGATCGTAAATCCTGTAGTGTGTGGTGCTCTGAGACGAGCCAATCAGCTCCGAGCCGACCTGTCCACACCCTCGGAATAAAGCTCCCTGATTGGCTGAACAGCTCCCTCTCACCAAGGTGCTGCTGCTTAAAAAAAAATCCCCTCTCAGCTGTCAGAGCTGGATGAATATATGTCTGTGAAATATATTCACAATATATGACAGTGAAACAGAAAAGCCAGAGCTCCTAAACTCAGCCTTGGAGAAAGTGAGTGGTTAATATCGCTCCTGGATGAACTGGATTTCCTCAATTCAGACCCAAACTCTGATTTAATGCACTCATCTGCATCTCCGCCAGTCCTGCAATAATCCCAATGTTTTAATTCATCTCAATTATTAACCATCATGAAAGAATGGGGAAAAAAAAAAAAAAAAAAAAAAACTTTCCGCTGACTCCATGCCTTCAGAGACAGAGCGGACTATAATGAAACTTTTCCTAATCAAAGCTCAACGTGTTTTTATTCTGATTTAAACTATCAAATCTGTGGACAAAAAGAATGATATTTGGTGATTTAAAAAAGCAGCCTTTATTTGACACGGACTGCTAATAACTTTACTGCTCCACTCTGGAGTCAAAAGTGAAAAAACAAAAAAAACAAAAAAACACACACAGATTAATAAGCTGAATTATTATTAAATGTGGAGGGTAAATTGTTTCCCTCTTCTGTACTGGAGCATTTAAATTTTCTGACAAGGTGCTGACAGTCCGTGCTCGTGCGCACTGGGGGGGGGGGGGGGGGGGGGGCACAGAGCGATACCGATGTGAATGAATGAACTGAGGGAATGAATGAGTTATCCACTTATTATTTAAAGTGGAAATGAATGTTGAACACAGGAATGAAGGGAAATCGCGCAAAGTCACGTTGGACGACGCGAGAATTGGAAGAGTGAGGAGCCGATTCTCGGCTGAAGAATCTGCTAGTGTGTGTTCTGCTCCGGAGCGACACACACACTAGAAGATCAGGAGAGGAAGATCTGGTGCCATCTGTCCTCTGTTGTCTTCTAGTGTGTGGTCTCTGAATCGGGGAATATTGAAAAAATCCTGCATGTGAACTGGCCTTAAGACTCACACATGGAGTGCTGCAGCAATTTATGGGTGAAAGGGAAAAATTATTTGTACTATAACTATGAACTGGTGAGGGTTAAAGAATAATTTTTGAGTTGCACCCGTGAAAAAGGATGAAATAATCACATAATATAGCTGAATTGTATTTCCTCATTCATTTCTTTTTTTTAATTCATATTGCCTAGTTTTATTTGAGCTTATTCTAAATCTTCCCGCTTCATGAGTTCGCCTTCTAAAAGAATTTAAATCTTTTGGGTGTTAACAGTGAAACATAAAATCAGAACACGTTTGAAAACGTTTCAATTCTTCATACAGCTCAAAAATCTGATGGTTTCGGTGTTTGGCCATGGAGTCCAAGTATTTTAAAAAAGTTCCCTTGTGTGTGCAAGTTTTAAAAAGTTGTGTTTTCAGTGACTGTGAGCATGAACAGAAAACCCAAATCACACTTTACACTTCAAAATGTCGTGTGTCAACACGGCATTAATGAAATAATGAAATGGTCATTTAAGGGTGTGTCCCTCACTCTTTAATCTCTCACACACACACACGCACACACACACACACACACACACACACACAAGGATTCAACGGAGAAAAGGTCCTCTGTGCCGCTGGTCTCTTCGCCGTCTTCTACTCAAGCTCTTGAGTTAATTAAGTCTGTAATTACACAGACTTGTGTTTGTTTACTCCCCCAAATACCAGAATTAGACAAGCCATTTCAGGGCTGATCTCTGAAATGTCATGTAATGAACGGGGCAGCTGACATTTAGGCTTTCTGTTTTTTTGTGCTTGGCTCTAACAGCCTAAGTTGCTTCTAATCTGTAGTTTTGGCCATGAAATAATGTGACATTTCTCATTATTTATTCATGTTTTCCAGTGCGTTTCTGTAGGATCACAGCGGTGTGTGTGTGTGTGTGTGTGAGAGCAACATGGCGACCTGCACCTCTTCTCACAGTTGTCTGAAGAGCCAGTCTGGGGTGATGATGGCTCGAAGAGCGCGGATCGCTGCGGCGAGACACATCGTTATCCTGAGTTTCATCAAAATCCAATCAGCACAGTCTTGGGTTTGTATGTGACACATATGACAAATAGAGGTTGAAGTCACGGGGGGGTGTTTGCTCATTTGTTCTCGCTTTACTTTTTTTGTGGAGTTTTGCTATGGATCGGATGTCAGTCATTCATTATTCAGCTGCTCCGTCACTGGCTTTTCGCTGCAGGGGGCACAAGATGGTAATTTTTCTGGGGTTCGATGTGTAAAAATCAGTTCTGCAACACGAAGCTCACTGTTTAGTCTTGTCTTTAATAAAAGCGCCGCGCTTTCCTCTATTTCCAGGGGAACAATTTGCACTTGACAGAGAGCAAAGGCGGCGCTGTGGCGGGGGGCGGCGGGGGGGCGGCGAGCCGGCAGGCAGCAGGTTGTGTGTCTGCCTCCTCAATGCCTCCACATGCTCAGTGTCCGTGGATTTATGGCCGTGCCACCGTCAGCCCGGATCCCCCGCCGGCGGCGGGTCGGAGGGCGCCGTGGTGCCCTGTACAGCTGGCCAGCTGGTCCTGCTCAGCCCTGCCACCCACCAGCTGAAAGGCAGAGCCACACACACACACACACACACACACACACACACACACACACACACACAGCACAGATGCTCCAGCAGGATGACCATGTCGGCATTGATGCATCCTTGAGCGAGTTTTGACTGGATAACAGTGGGAAGGACCAGTTCTTCCAAACAATCACCAGACTGAAAAGAATCCAGGTGCAACCTGGGATGTTATTTTGATTATAATATGAAAACAATGATCACAAAGAGATGTGTGTAGCTGAACTGACTGGCCTCGCTCCTTGGTCAAATGAAGGGTACAGGTGGAAAACATGATATTGTGTGCTGACATACAGTCTGTAGAAGCTGATCTGTTAATGTGAGTCACCGAATAACACTAATGACGTACACACCAGGTAACACACACAATCGACTGAGCAGCTCTTCTTTCATTAAGATTCAATATCACAGACAATCCAGAACGAGTGAAGGGAGGATGTCCTCACTGATCAATGTAAAAACATGCAATGAGATTTATCCATCCATCCATTCATCACTCCATCATCCATCCATCCACCCATCCAGCATCCATCCATTATCCATCCATCCATCATCCATTCATCCATCATACACAGGGCCATTTCTGGAAATTTGGGGGCCCCAAGAAAGATTAACTTGATTCCCGACTCCCAACAAACCGACACACACACACACACACACACACACACACACGTTGGGTTTCCCACTCTTGTGGGGACCTTCCATTGACTCTCATTCATGTCTAACTCCTAACCCTGACCCTTATCCTAACCCTAACCCAAACCACAACACAGCCTAACCCTAAAGAAATGTTTTTGCACTTTTACTTTTTTCAGTAACAACAACATGGTCAAGAAAACACTGTTTCCCCTCATTAGGACCGGATAAAGGCCCCCACAAGGCACATCGTGCCAGGTTTTCCTATCCTTGTGGGGACATAGGAAAACACACACACACACACACACACACACACACACACACACACACACACACACACACACACACAAGCACACACACACACAAACACACACACACACACACAAAACACCAGACGACCCGATACAGACACACTGTTTAAGTTCACTCAAACATTATATACACACATACATACATACACACATTTGTAGCAGGTACTGCAAACACAGTAAGCTTTACAGTCATTTGAGAAATACTGAAAGCTGCTGTTTGCTGGCCTTGACTTCAGCAACTGCAGCCACAATATTCTCCATGCTCAAAGACTGGTTAGTGGTATGTTGTGCAGGAGCGGTGCAGGGAAGTGGGTTGGGGGGGTGCCAGCAGATCAGTACCAGCAGATCAGTACCAGTGGGTGAGTACCAGTGGATCCGTCTCTCCAATGCTGACTTCTTCCTCGTCAGTCTGAGATGAGGTTGATGGTGCAGCTGGGAACATGATTAGAGTCTATGTATCATGTATTTCGTTTGTACAGAGGGCATCATATTGTGACACTCTGCAGTTCTGTGGCCACATGGGGGCGCTCTGGGTTTTGTTCTGGCTCCCTTTTGCTTCGATGGACTTCGCTGGGCGTTTGTTTATGGAAGTCAGTACCGGCTGATCACGGGAGTGCTTTCAGCTGCGACATCGGGTGGAGATCACTTCCTGATGAGGAGGCGTCTATTTAAGTTGACCTCCGTCTCATTTTCGGCGCTGGATCGTTGCTCCAATTGCCTCTGAAGACCGGCTCCGCCAGCCGACCTGACTCTCAGCACCCTGCCTGCTCCAGCCGCCGCCCGGCTTCACTCAGCTCCCAGCATCAGCTCTGGATAAGCAACCTGGACTTTTGGATTCTTCATCTCGGCTCATGACTTCTGTCTCAGCTCGCCGTGTCTCAGTGGACTCTCCAGACCTGAGAACCTTCTTTAATCAAATATTAAATATGTCAAAATATCAAATATTCTATTCTCAATTGAACTTTACCATCTTCTTTGTTGAAATCCACACCTGAGCCTCAGAACCGTACCGTTACACATACAGACAGTGGGAAGGCTTCATACTCAAAAATCCAACAAACATCCAATAAATTCAGTCTACCTTCATCAGTGGACGCTTCCTTGGGAAAAGGGCAAAGCACCTTGAGGGAGAACGAAAAGATATGCCATTTTCTGATTTGCATTCAGTTCATAACCAGTCGTTGTTTGGCAGTCCCCGGCCAGCTCGGGGCCCCAAGCAATTGCTTTGTTTGTCTGCCTTGCAATGGGCCTGATCCTACATCCATCCATCCATCCACCATCCATCCACAAAGTGTTGGAGCAGTAGCTCCACGTTGACTCGCTCCTGATGGCTGAACTCTTCACTCTGTCATGAAGAGCGCCGCCCTCACCCTGCAGAGAAAACTCATTTCAGCTGCTTGTTTCAGCGATCTCATTGTTTCGGTCGTGAGCATAGATCATTAATACAATGGATAGAGCTTTCGTGACGTCACCCATAGCGTTCCCAAATGCCGTTCTGCAGACTTCAGCGAGTCCAGCAGGACGTCTCCATATTGAACATTTGAAACCGGATGTAAATGTGATTGGTCCCGCCCGTCACGTGACCGTATCACGTGGACAGAGGAGGCGCTGTGATAGGGCGATTCATGCAAAACTTTAACTCGTAATATAAAATCAACAGATGATTTATGTGAAAGTCAGTCTGGTGAAGCAGCACGGTTATAGAAACTAGTGATAGAGACCAGAACTTGTTCTGAAACCGGGCGCTTTTTATGTTTATTTTCACTCTGAAAATCGGCATTTTTGAATGGGTTCCAATGAGACCGGGGCTCTTTTTGAAACCAGCATCATCGCCCCCTGCTGGAATCACACCTTTTTTGCACTTCCGCATTATCTTCATGTTTTATGAGCGGAGGTTGGCGCTTGGTCATGAGTCAAAGGTCATGACCGTAGGTGAAGGTGGGGATGAAGACAGACTGGTAAACTGACCGCAGTTCTGCAGCCGTTAGCTTAGCTGCTTTAGCATGGTGGCGGACTGACCACCTGTCTGCAGTGTTTTCTACCTTTAGATTAATGTTATCTGGGATCTGCTGCGTCACCCTGCGACCCCATCAGGAGGACAACAGGAGCAGAACATGGATGGATTAATGGACATTCATAACAGAGAGGGACTGTACACCACAGTGATCCCTGCTCCTTCTTTTTCCCCTCTCTTTCCTGCTGATCTTCAGATTTCTTCTACGTCTGATGCTCTGCTTTCAACCACAGTCGAGTTATTGGCTGCCGGAGAAACTACTTCTGTCCAGGAAACTGGAGGTGACTGTTGGGAAGGTGATACGGCGAGTATTGGAGGAGACGCCGTCTGACGGCGCAGATCTCTGCCAAGAAGTGAGTCACACACAGACGAGACGAGGAGAAGGTGTGTGTGTGTGTGTGTGTGTGTGTGTGTGTGAGGCCATTTCAAGATCAGCTGAGCTCAGAGCGCGCCGGATAATAAATGAGTCTCCGAGCAATTGGATGTTTTTATATCTGTGTGAGTTTGTGTATGTGATTCCACCACACACACACACACACACACACACACACACACACGCAGCTTTCCTCCCACAGGTCAGCGTCCTGAACCCAGCATAATAAACAGTGGCTGTATGTATTCCCTTTATAACATGACACTCTCCATTCTCGGCGCTGTCATCACGGAGCCAGTTACCGCCTCCCGTAGCGTTTTGCTGACAGACATTCTAAATTAGACTAATAAATTGCCTCGCGCTCTGCCTCATGCTTTCTAAAAGCCCTGTTACCCGGAGACAAATTAGCACGCTGCAGGTATAAAGACGGGATCCTGCACAAGAGGCCAAACTGCCTTTATGAGGCGAGGCCCGGATATACGGCGGGAGACGTGAGGGTCGCGCGAGGAGGTCACTCGAACAGAGACGACCCATGATAAGAAACAGGAAAGCAGACTTTTACACATTAATGAGGCATCAGAAGGGAAGAGACTACACACACCGTGAGGCTCAGGGAAAAAAAAAACACACTAAAAGGCTTTGTTGTTTGAATGCATTAAATGGAAGTGTGTCGCAGAGAGCCCATTCCACTTTGTGGAATTTTATGCAGATTACTTACTCATCGTCACTGCTTTTACTAAAACATGGAAAATTACTTAAATTGGCTCCAGAAAAACAAACTGTGCACAAGAATGCAGCAGGCTTTAGTTCCAGTCAGCCTGGAATAATGAAGAATACTTTCATGCATTTGAAAACAAAGATGGAAACAATTGAGAACTTACAAAAGTGCATAAATCCTGAGAGTTTCCCTCTAATTGGAGCCTGAAAATACGGCTCTGCAAGTATTTAAGCAAAACACTCCAATAAAACAATTAAAAAGCCATTTTTGGCAGTATGGATGAGGCCCTGTCATTGATACACACATTACAGCTGAGGTGTGTGTTCGTCATATTACAGTTTGTAATGCAGTCATTTTTTTAATGAATTTCTTAAGAGTGGTGAACACAACCCAACTCTGAGGCCGAGCTGAGGTATCAGTGATGCTGACATGAGAGCTAGCTCCCTCGCCGCTATCAACCTAGCCTCTAAGACACGCTGTCAAGGCGAGTCTGCAAAAGAGAAGTTTATTTCAGATTTTACTAAATCAGAAGGTTAGGGTGGGGCTGTATGTGGCCAATGAAGTAAAGTATGTTTCACACCCCTGCTGTTCTGGTAAAACCTTATTTTATATCGTTTCACTGAATAAAATGTGCTGACTTTGATTCATCACAGTGAGCCATCCTTATTTAAATGCTCACAAGTAAATGAAGATGGCTGATCTGTGCAGTAAATTATCCCTCCAGACCGCATTTTAAGCACTACCGATGAAACACATGCTTAGTTTAGGGGTGTATAACCTGTTTCATGGAGGTTTGATGAGAGAAACCTGATTGGAGGAAAACAGAGAAAGTGTGATGAAGGAAACAGAGAATGCTAATGGTGGGCTGAAAGCTGTGAGACCAGGATTATTACATCTGTCTTCTTCTTTGTTTTTCTTCCTAACGATGCATGTTTTGACCACTGTTCCCGGGTCATGTGGCAGGTGGATTTCTGCAGCTTCATAATACCTGAAAGGAAAAGTCATGGTGGCGCTGGAGTCAGTTCCTGTGTGTGTGAGGCGTGTCGGATGTGACATTTCAGAGGAAAAGTGTCTTGATATGTGATCTGAAGCCGGAGGGGGGAATGGGAAGTGAACGCAGCCCGTCAGAAACGAAGTGAGGAGCAGACCGGAGTCTCCCTCCGTCGCGCAGGTTGGGTTTCTTTGTCGGCGCTCATTTGCTTGTATTCTTTTAACTCCGGCAGAAAGCCTTCAAATCCTCTCCACATGAATCGAGCTGCACTTAAGACGAGAGTGGATGGAAATTAAGCTCCTACACAATGCGTGGGCCGCGCCGCCGAGCTTAAGACAAAGTGGGAGAGCGTTGTATTTCAAACCATATAATGTTTCCTCAAATGTGAGGCGAAGCGGGAGAAGCGCGGGGGGGGGGGGGGGGGGGGGGGGGACGACTATATGGCCAAGCAGTTAATTGACACTCTCGGAAAACAAGCCAGCACTTCTCCTCTTCCTCCGGTCGCCTGAGTGCCGAGCTGTTGCTGAAGTTATTGTGGCCATTGTGAGCCTCAGAGCGGGGAGGAATGTTTGGCCGGCGCTCTGGGAAACGCCACTTCAGGGCCCACAGCTGTCACGGCCCGGGACTCGACCCGCCGCACGGCTCAGCGCCGAGGAGCTGGCACACACACACACACACACACACACACACACACACACACGTCTTTTTTCCTCTCTTTTTCTCGAGAGGTAAGGACGACGCGCTGCGAGAGGCCTCGCCTGAAAGCCAAACCTCTGATGTTCACACACATCCCTCTCCAGCTCCGCCACCTTATAGCGCTCTTAAAGCTCAGCTCTGGCTCTCAGCTTGAATAAACACCCCTTTCTCTGAAAAAAAAAAAAAGAAAAAGAAGCTTCCCGTCCTGCCAAAGGAATGCTGCCCCACTGCCTCTGCCTCTCCATGGATACTGGGAATCTGCTGGGAATCACATCCATCCCTGTTGAGGATGACGACATTACTCTGATTCTTTATATCATTATATTACTCACAGGTTTCATCCACTGGAGATTGTTATGCAGGTTATAGGTGTATGAACGCCCTGCCTGAATGCTCTACATATCCCGCTTTTCTGAGAAAAGATTTCTACTGTAGGGAAGAATAAAATCCATCTCCAGTCACAACAAAACACACCGAACGAATGTCTTTTACATTCTACACCAAGCCGACGGAACTTCATCTTCTTCCTGTGTGTGTGTGTGTATGTGTGTGTGTGTGTGTGTGTGTGTTTTCCTTTCCTCGGTGCACAATGAATCCATTGACACTCTTTGCAAATGGTGAAGAATGAATGAAAACACTTTTTAGAGTCACATTAACAACAGCTTTTAAACTGCAAACGGCTTCTCAAAAGGCGGCCCGCCGTCATCTATTTACTGTTTATTCTTGAGGACGAATGAGGATTTATGAATTAAAAAACAAATAGAATCCTGGATTACTGTGTGGAACTGGCTGGGATCCTGCATGTTTTCTGTACCGCAGGTTAAAAATCTGCTTCTATTTGTGTCCTTTAGAATTGTCAGAGCAGAATAAGTGTTTCTCTATTTCCTCTGTTCCTTTCTTTTTCTGCTGATTTCTGAAGTGGTTTGAATTGTCCTTTCTTCCTCACCCCTGTTCGAGGAGCTGTTTTTTTTCTTTTTTTTTTTTTTTTGTCCTAAACGAGTGCCTGAAGCAGCAATCACAGTCGCAATTCAGCTTCTCGAAATAAAAACCTCCCTTTCTTCTTCCGGCGGCCTTGAAATCAAATCACGGCAAAGCGTCGACTCAGCCTTTGTGCCGCAGTAATTCCTCCGCCGAAGCTGCGAGCGAGACGCAGCGTTGGCGCGGCGGTTTGCGTCCCGCTCTGCCTCCGTCGTCTCATTATGGCGACGAGCGGCCGGGGACTGATCTCATTGTGTGGCAACGGCGTTCACCCACAAGACTACAAAGTCCGGCCCGCAGGGACGCGCCGGGACCCGGGTGAAGATGAGGGAGGTGGAGGGCAGGGAAACAATGCAGCACACACTCTCCGTGCGTGCGTGTGTGTGTGTGTGTGTCTGAGCTGCCTGCCTCTGTTCTTCTGACGTGACTTTGTCTTTGCAGCTTAAATAGGCCGCCAAGGTCGCCGCGCCGCGCTGCCCTCCACCTACTGACAATTACCGCCACGCTGCCGGCTGCGGCGCTTTGTGCTGCGGAGCACGTGAGTCTGGAAGTGACAGAATTAATAATCAGACATGAGATACAGTCGGCGTGCGTCCGTGAGTTTGACAATGCAACGGAAATTAAAAAGGGGGAAGTATTCAAAGTCACACGGGTGCTTTCACTTTTCACCTCAGACATCCAAAGAAAGACGTTTTTAGAGCCAAACGCACAGATCGAATCAAACAAAGCATTTTTTAACATTTAAAAAAAAAAACTATTTCAGATGTTTGTAAAATCAGCGCTGATGCTCCATCTCTTTGTAACTGAATGTTTCTTTAACTTTGGAGCAGAAATAAATAAAAATGTCAACTCTGTGAATATAATGATGAAATCAGTCCTTCTGCAAAAAGACCAGAAGGAAAGGCATGACTGAGCCGCTGGCATCAGTCTAGTGCTTTTCTCAGTCATTCAAAGTGAAAAGTATTTGTTGGTGTTAAGGTTCACGTCTGGTCACAGGCCGACACATGAAATTCATTCATTCATTCATTTGTTCATTCGAAACAAGTGCTCTGGGGTGAGTGTGACCTTCAGGTTGACCTTTCAGAGTGGAAACACAACAGAGAAGAAATCGCCTCACCTCAGTTGTCACCTGGGGTTTGAACTGTTTCAGTATGAGAAGTCAGAACAGAGCAGCAGCTGTATTTCCATTACCCCGAGAAATGCGCAAAACATAAACATCGCAATGAAACGCTGGTAATGGAAACACCTACATGTTGGAAACACTCCCTGATAAAGGTTTGTATGCTCTCCCGAGGTGGATTTCCAGACATGTCGATAAAGACGTATATCACTAAAGTGTAATGGAAACACTTTTTCTGCATCTACGTGATGAATGGCGTTGTGTGACCAGTCCGTTCACGTAAAGACGGCGCTGTGCGTTTTGACACGGAAATCTTTTTAAACATAATTTAAAGGAAATATGTGATTGATATCCTTGGATGTAAACAACAGCAAAATGCAAAGTTTTGCAAGGAAAATGCAAAATGTTTTGTACCTCCGTCTTCTTCTAAACTGAGTCTGTTCAAGATTTACGGCTTACGAGCTGAACGCCATTCAGTGGAAACGGCTGAAAATCGCAGCTGTACTGGGCGAAATTTAAACAATATCGCTTTTATTTTTCAAAGAAGTGTAATGGAAACACAGCTGGACTGAAAGCAACAAGAAATCATTCGTCAGTAATTCCTCGCAGTTAGCCTGATGCCAGTGATGCTAGCTTAGCCTCAAATTAGCGCTGAAACATCAGCGTCACAGCCTTTAAATGCACTTTAACCCTTTCATACTCCATTTACACATCGTCTCAAGAGGGAAATTCTTTACGTGTTTGTGGTTGTAGAAAGTAGAAAGCGTCAGTATGCTAGCACACAAGCTAGCACACCAGGACCAGGAGAATCTGGACTTTCACCAGGCATGTTCAGCAAACAAGGAGTTTGATTTAGCTGTTGTTGGAGAGCTTTAATTAAAAAGCAGGATATATAGCAACATAGCATTTACATATACATATATTCGTATAAAGTCATGAGGAGAAAAGGGATATTTCATATCACACACACACACACACATCCCCCACTTCCTCATGTCCAACATCCCTCACCTCCTGACGCAAAAACAATCCAATATTTCTACCATGAAAATGCTAATCTAATTTTGTGCTCTTCCATTTTCTGCTTTGCGTTCCCCACCCTCCCTTCACACACACACACACACACACACACACACACACACACACACTGCCCCCTGCTTTCTACTGTAGCTTTGCCATTAGAGCTATTTGCATCTGACTGAGAGGCCATTAGAATAATAATTAGCCTGACCCACCAGAGAGGGAAGGCCTTCGTCAGCTCAAAACCAGCCACCACCAGTCTGAAGGTGCGCACACACACACACACACACACACACACACACACACACACACACACGCTTTACTGGTGAAAAGATTGGAAGGCCAACACATAGATGTAATTCCATTAGCTGAATACGTCTCTGCAATCAGTCTGCACAAACAAGGCTTCTGGGATTTTCAGTACTGCCCAGGTGGGCTCCAGCGGGTGTGTGTGTGTGTGTGTGTGTGTGTGTGTGTGTGTGTGTGTGTGTTTGCATATTTGAAGTATGAAACTTTTTACCGTCCTGCAGTTCCGATGGGTCTGAGGAAAGTAAAAGAAAACATAACATGAGTGGACAGAAAAATCCTGCTGAGTAATTTCAGTGAGATTTGTTTTCTTTCTCTATTTCCTCTTTTTCTTTTCTTTTTTTTTTCTGAACTAATCGTCCTCCAAACTGGCACAATGGACTTCTGGCAAATGGGATGAAAAATGGGTATCACATGCTTTTAGCACATGCGTGCTAATGTGCCCAATTTCCAGTCTCATTATGACATTAATGTACAAATCTCTGGCCTGGGTGGTGATTTTTCACGTTGAAGGCAAAAATAATCACTGATAATTAGCAGCGTTTGAGACCCGCAGCAGGCTGGAGCCGCACCTTTTTCCTTCAGCCTTTACTTCAAACCTCCTTCATGAAAAACATTTTTCATCCTTTACAGTAAAATGCTGGCTGCTCCTGCGGGGCAAACATTCTGAAAATAAAAGATGTTTTTAATGCAGAGTAAAGATTTTTTAACATCAGCTTACAGTGATTTATAGTAAGCTTAAATAAAAACACATCATAGGGAGATTACATTGAACTGTTTTATATATTTATTTGAATTGATTGAGAAGCTAGCGTTGAGATTCCTAAACCTTTAAATTTAAGTTTCTTTGCTTTGTATTTGTGATGAAAATGTTGATATTTTTACAAAATCAAATGATTGCTGCAGAAAATGATCACAATCTCAACATGAAGAAATACAAATGTAAAATGTTTTACTTTCTGGAGTTAAATGGAAAACTTAGACGAAAAAATAGGATAAATATGATAGCAACTATAAAAAAAAATATCCTTACAAAGAGCAACTTCACTGAAAACATGAATGCAAATACTGATCAGGTATGATTAAGTGCAATAAGAGCATCCTCTCTGGTACATTACTCCTGCAGGACTGCTGAATTTGTCCCAGTATACTTTAATGATTATCATTTTACGTCCTGTGCTTATTATCTAATGTGTGTGTTTGCTCCTCTTGCTGCTAACGATGCTAATTTCCTCACTGTGGGACAAACACAGGAATATTTCATCTTTTAAATCAGGAGCACTTCCTCATTTCTCTGTATCCGCCGTCTCACTGCGTGTCTCTGATCGTTGGCTGTTGCGGTTTGTCCGTCTTCCTCCTGCGGCGGCGGAGAGAACAGAGGCAGGTGGAGCCGACGGCGTTCAGCGGCTGCTTTGTCGGAGCAGCTCAAGCTGACACGGATGACACATTATTCCAATTACAGGCCGATTCGCCACAAAAACCTTCGCAGAGAGGTGACCGTCGGTTTGTCTTTTCCCTCTCGCGGTCTGCGAGGTTGTCTTTACATGCGGGGGCGGAAGCCGAGCGGACGAGACGCCAACAGATTCTGAGGGAAAATCCCAAATCCGTGCTGATGAATGTGTTTCTGCATTAGCAATGGATCAAACGCTGGAGACACTCATAAAGAATGATTACCCAGAGACATTCGGTTCCGAGCCTCTTTGTCTTGATTATTTATGTTTTATGGCATTCTGGTAAAAAAAAAAAAAAAAAAAAAAAAAAAAAACTCAGAGGAACTTCAGTTCATTTCAGAGGAAAGACCCTCTTCACACTCGTCTGTGGCGTGTTTTCCAGCTCGGTTGCCTGTTTACCCTTCGCCACGTTTAGTCAGATCACCTGAAATGCAAAGCTGGCATTAAACTGAATCCTCTCACTGAAACCAAACATTACACTGATTCTGTGATCGGCCAGTTTGTCAGCGGACACCTGAACGGGTGGAGCACGGTGCCATGCTAAATGTCCCGGTCGTTCCTCCCCAAAGCCCAGGATTGTGTAGAAATGTGTTTATTTACGGTTCAAAGTGATATATGTATATGGTGTTTAACTAAATTAAATATAAAGAAAATATTTTTGTCTGCATTGAATTTTAATTATTGCTGTGCTCCGATTGACTTGTAATATCTGTCCATAAATGAAGCAGTCACTCCCATGATGCATCAGTGCAGCGGATCGGTTTACCTCTCTGTTTTCACATTATGGAGAACTAATCAAACCAGGGTTTTAAAATTAAGTGAGGTTGTTTCACATTGATGCTACATTGCTATGTTGAGTTGATGAAAACACATCAGACTGTCTACGGAATAAAATCTGTTTCTGAGCCTCTCCAGCAGGGTTATCGTGGAGTTAGACACTTTTTATTGCACACTTTGTTAATGACACCAAACTCTGGAGTTGTGTTTGTCAAATATTGCTTGTTTGTGGTGATAATATCTCTGAGTTTACTACAAACCTGCAGCATTACTGCTGTTTGCATTAAAGTAACGTTTGTCTTGACTTGAGAACATGAAGCGTCAGAGAATGACAGCAGATGTTTTCATCTTTTTTATCACACTGCAGTTTGAACATTATTTAGAAACCTCTTCCTCTGGTTTGTGTTGCATCGTGAAATGTAAAACTCAGAGTTTTACTAAACCTGTTTATTGAACTGGACCCTGAACTCCAGCTGTCACCTTCACAACTGCTTGGCGAGTCCCATCAGGAGAACGTTCAGTTTTAACTTCTAAAGCCGTCTAATCAAAAAAAAAAAAAAAAAAAAAAAAAAAAAAGCATTTCCACATGAGGAAAAACAGTGAAATAGAAATGCATGTAGCTCCGTTTCATCAGACATTTATTGCCTCATGTCGTCCAGTCCAACCTGCCTGGCTTTCACCATCAGAAGGAAATGAAACAGGTGTGAGCTACACGTAAACAGCGAGCCCACGCCGTCGTGTTGGGTGGCTACCAGTCCCACGTAACACTTGTTTTGGTTTTTTTTTTTTCCACTATTTTGCCTGAAGCTCAAACATTGCGCTTAATTTCTGCACACATGTTGTGACCTCTGGGTCTGCCAGCGATGAGGAGCCCGGAAAAACTGAAAACATCTCCAGTCAAGCATGTCTAGTGATGGAGGCACCAGCCAGAGCATCCCTAATAGGCACACTCCGGAGACAGGGGAGGTGTGTGTGAGTGTGTGTGTGTGTCTACTTGCCGGCTACTGTGCATCCTGCATGCATGCCTGAGTCCCTGCATATGTTTCTGTGTGTCCAGGAGAATCGGAGCTGCTGCTGTCTGGGAGTTGTGCGTTGCTTGTGCAGACACACAACTATGAATTATTTCACATTGCGGGGAAGCGTGCAGCATATGTGCCTGGGTGTGTGTGTGTGTGTGTGTGTGTGTGTGTGTGTGTGTTTACCACGTGCGTGTACAAACATCTAGTTAGCATCAGTTGCGATTCGCTCTCGCATGCCAGCGCGCTGCAGGCTGCTGCGCGGGTGTGTGTATTTGTTTATGTGGGCGTGAGAGTGTGTGCGTGTGTGTGTGTGTGTGTGAGTGCTTGCTGCAGGCAGGTTGAAGATTGTCTCCCCCCTGAGGGCCCGGCTCTCCCTGCAGCATGTGGGAACCATGGCGCGTTGCCAGGATACAAGCCCCTCGTCTGTACTGACAAGAAGACATGAAGAGCAAAGATTAATTATTTACAAGCAGACCCCTGTACTCCGCGTCTGGCTTGGCACTTCTCCTGCATTAAATGTCACTATCTATGAAGCCATCCGTTTTATTGCTTATTCTATGGAAGCGCTGCGGAGAATCTGTTGCGTCGCAGCCTCCTCGTCCAGAAACGAGTCCTGTTTAATAAAGCTGTTTAATACCAGAGCAGCAAACAGCGCCGTTCAAGACGTCTTTAAGGAGAAGCCGCAGAAAAACAGCCATTAAACAGGCATGAATGCTCCCTAATGGTCCCCGCCTGCACTGTCACAGCTATTTCTTTTCTTTTAAGTGAGCCTTCTTGCAATCTGGGATCAGCAGAGTCCTCTGGGCAGCCTTCTCCTCTGCTTCATCTAATATTTATGGTGGTCTGCACGCCGCCGACAGACTGACTGGCTGACTGGCAGATTCCTCTCTTCTGAGGAGCTGCAGATATTTGCAAGGCGTGTAAGAATGATTCATTTGCCGTCACATTTGTCTTGGCGCGTCTCGGCTCCCTGGCTTCCCTCAGCCTCCGTCTCAGGCTAAATGACGAGATGCACAGAGGCGGCGGCGGCGGCGGCGGAGGCTGCAGGACGGGCTTGATTGACTGACTTGTGAGTTTATCGCTTTTTTTTTTTTTTTTTTTTTTTTTTTTACTGTTGTGGATAAAAACATTAAAGAAAGATGCAGAGTGAAAACACAGCCTGCTGCATTAAGAGTGGATTTTTTTTTTTTCTTTCTTTCTTTCTGTGTTTTATTGAGGGGATCAGTCAGACGTGTGAAGGCATCCGTGCAGCTTCAACCTGGGCTGGTCCTTTGTTCTCATTTCCCACCATCTTCTTTGTTGTGCCTCAGTCTGTCTGTCTGTCTGTCTGTCTGTCTGTATGTCTCTCTCTCTCTCTCTCTCTCTCTCTGTCTGTCTGTATCTCGCTTTATTTGCATTCCTCCAAAACATCCATATTCATGATGGAAGCAGGTCACTCCACGTGGAGATGGCGTGTGTGTGTGTGTGTGTGTGTGTGTGTGTGTGTGTGTGTGTGTGTGTGTGTGTAAGATTTAATTGGGCCGCGGTCAGAGGGGATCCTGCACACTGAGTCCCAGGTGGAGAGGGAGCAGGGATCCCACTGTTTGGGAGCATTATGCATTTCTCCCATTGTTTCTCCTGGCCGCCCCTCCTCCACACACACACACACACACACACACACACACACACACACACACACACACTCCTGTGGCGACGGCACGAGACGTCTTTTCATCAGGCTGAATTTGTTCTGATAATTCTGCTCACATCTGTGGAATTGATTTCAGGGACCAGGCTGGGAAGGTGTGTTTATATTTGATTTTTCCAAAGACGAGACAAAAACAACGCAGCAACCTATTTCACACTGCGTTCAAATGTTTTATGTTGTGCCTAATAATAAAACTGGCTGCTATAAAAGGATTGTATTCACAGATTTCTTTAAATTCACATAAAAAAAAAAAAACCTGCGGTTTGTAGTATATCAGCTTTTAAAATAACAGATATGTGAGTGAAAGACGTCACATGACAGAAAAACAAAGCCACCTTCCCCTACAGCCAGCGTTTGGCCTTGTGCAAGGGCTTTTATTATCATCAGAAATGTAATTGCACTGTTGTTGTTGAAGGACAGAGGACGGGAGGGGAAAGGAAAAAAAAAAAAAAAAAGGCGAAGGATCAGGCTCCAGATATAAAGTACGTGCGGCGCATTAATGCCGAGCCCACCTCTCTGCTTCCTATTTCCCAGCCAGCGTCTGTGGCTTCCTTACATGATGGAGCTATTGTATCGCCGTAACCCCCCTGCATGTCGCGTGTCAGGGAACACAATCACGGCGGCAGCCTCCTTCACCCCGGAGTGGAAATGAGCATTAACACCAGGCCGGGATTGTTCGGCGGAACAAGGCCGGTTCCAGAGGTCAGCGGCTCGGAGAACGCCGCCTCGACGTGCACGTTCCGCGAAGAGCTGCAGCGCCCTTTCATAGCCTCACCAGCTCAAGTGAAAGAACAGGGATAGGCGAGAACAAAGCACCTGTATTTCTGGAAACGTTAAAGACTGACATGCAAATTATTGTGCTTCCTTCGTCTGTTTTTGTGTAATCCAGAAATCTGAAAGCAGCTTTTGTCTTGTGAAAATATAAAACTGTGATCGAGAGCAGCTCTTGTTGAAAAAGTGAGAAAACGTACATTAAATGAGCTTTAATCGATCCAGCTAGAAGCAAATATTACTGTAGATGTAAGTGGTGAATCTGTAAATTATCCCCCATAACAAAAAATAAAGAAAATAAAAAAACCTGCACCTAAGAGCTTTTTATTGCAGTTTAAATTTCCACAGATCCACTTCAGTGCTGTTGCTGGATGTTTGCTTCCATTCTGACTCCTGATTTTTGATGTGAATTAAATATTTTCATCTACTGATGTCAGGGGTGAAGAGCAATATTTACATGTTCACTTTATATTTTTTAGGGTCTTATCACTCTCAAAGTATCACTGATTGCAGTTTTTTTTTTTTTTTTGTAAAACGTCTGGATCTAAATCTTGATTGAAGCTGAATCAAGTCCTTTGGTTAAAAACTGTTCAGTTCAGATCACGGGTGTCAAACATAAGGCCTGAGGGCCAAAAATAAAAAGTAAATTCTTCACCTGTCAACTCCTCCCATCTGGAAACTTTTCCTCCGCACTGATAATTCTATCTGACCAGAAACTTTCTTTGTCTGAATGCAGAACAGAAAGTCAGAAGAAGAAAAAAAAAAGGAAGCGCTGTGAAGGATCAAGCAGAATTTGTCTCCTGCCAAACGCCCAAGCTGTGCACATCATGACACCGACTGGAGGTAATTTCACATGAAACGCTCGCAGTCGGCCTTAAAACAATTAGCGTGGTTGTTTGATGGCGGAGAGAAAAGAGTCGATGAGAACTGATTATTGCGACGGGATTTTATATTGCTTTTTAAAAACCAATTAACTCCTGAGAGCTCGGTGGCTTTTCGTCGTTAAAGTATTGAGGAGAAACATTGTTGGGCGTGATAATTGCTCCCATTCAGGGAGAGGGTCCCGGGAACAATCGCAGACTGAAGCCTGACTTGGCATTTCTCTGGCCTTTCCCCCTCATCGCTGATCCTCCTTCCGTCCTTATCTCGCCTCCAGCCGCCGACTCTCACCTCCAGCAGGAAGCAGAACGCTCCTGCCGCCGGCGCCGGGCTCCGGGTGGAGTGGACGTTATTGTCCGATTCTTCTTCTCGGTGAATTGATTGTAGTAGTTTGAGTCGGTCTGCCGTTTCATGCACATCTTAACAAGATGTGGAGATAAAGTCATTGTCTGGCAGGAGAACTGCAAACGTCAGCATTCTTCCATTTTTCCAATATCGTCTCATGTTCTGAATTAGCCTCTCTCCTGATTTAGAGAAACGATTCCTCAGTAGAAAGCTTTCTGTGGGAGGACGGACAGGCAGTCGTTGTCACTGACTGTGGTTTAAATTCTCAGACCGGGGTTCCAACACAGCAGCCGACATGCTGGTTCGACCACAGACAGCCTGAGACTGAATAAAAACACGACGATCGATCAAAGAAGCACTAACTGATTCCCAGCAAGGCAAAACGACGACCACGTCCGAGCAGGTTCTCTCTGCAGAGTACGAGGCAGGACCGAGGAGGTTTGACGTTCTAATGAAGCCAGCCTCAGACGGGGGTCGGTCTGGTCTCGGTGACCTCCGGTGGGCCTCTCAGGGGTCCTGGACTCATGTGGACTCAGTCTTTGTGCTCTGAACAGGGTCTACAGTGACGCTGAGTTCAGTGGATCAATACGAGCAGCGTCAGTGGACTGGAGCTCACTGCACCCCCCCCCCCCCCCGCCCCCCCGGCCGGGTGATGGGGATGATATTCCCCCTCTCAGACTCAGACGCTCACCTGCTGGGCGGCTCTCTGGCTCTGATCGAACTGCTCTCTGGGGGTGGGGGCGGGGGTGGGGGGGGTCTCAGACCTGGACTCTGCTCTCAGTAGAACATGAGACCGGCAGAGAGAGGAGACAGGCGGACGGACAGACAGGTGGTCACCTGGGAGCTCTGGATCACATCAATACAGACACAAACCCTCCCGTCTTCTATCGATGTTCCTCACGTCTGTCAGCGAGTCCTGCCGTGTGGACGGAGACGTCTCCCTCCATGTCTCTACGGCCTGAGTTCTGGAGGACGTCTCACCGCCGCTGGGGAACGCTTCCCAACATGACGGGCTGTTTCTTATCAAAATAATTTGTCTATAAATCACCCAACATGCACATGGGCAGCGCCGCTGACACTGCTTCACACAAAACCTGCACAGACTGACGAGATGACGTGCGCCCCCTGGAGGACAGATGTGTCAACGCACTTAAATGACAGCAGATGATGAGAGTCACAGTTACTGGTTTGGTTTTATCTCAACAAAAATAAAGAGGAAATAATGATTCAGCATAACAAATTTGTTCTTCACTGAGCTTAAACGTTTTTCCTGTGTTTGATCCATCCATCCACCCCATCCTCCTCCTCCTTCTCCAAAATCACATTTCCTAGCTCTGCCACTAGGCGGCTGCAGCGTAGGCCTACATTTAAAAAAAAAAAAAAAGAAAAAGACAGATGGTTTAAAGGTTTTTGGGATGCACCGGGTTCTAGATTTATATCCTCATCCATCATTTCTGTCCACATAAAGCTTCCCCCCCCACAATGTGTCTGTCCAACTGAAAACCCCAAAACTACACCAAGAAGGTATGAAACACACACACACACACACACACACACACACACACACACACACACACACATTTCCAAACACAGGATGGAGGAACGTTCTGCATTCAGCAGAAGATTGATGTTTTGAGAGAAAGTAGCAAACTTCCTTTCTGTTTCTCCCTCCATTTTGAAAATGACTTCCTGAGTCTATCTTTCCTGTGTAAACAGTGGAACTTTTCTGAAACGCTGGTATTAAACGAGTAGCTCGACAACAACATGGCGGAATCCAGAGGATTGTCAATGGTTTGAATCGAACAGCACTGCTCCAGTGAAGAGTTCTTCAGCATCATTCTGCATTTGTTACAGCAGGTTCTGATGCTTTGCTCTCTGCATGCAGGTTTCTGTCTTCTTCAAATTTTTTGCCGTCAAAAATTTAAAATTTTCTGAAACAAAATAATTAAAATGATTTCAGTCGATCATGGTCGTGTAAACGGGATTCCAGAATCCGTCCAATAAACGAGCAGGTCTTTACTCTATTTTGTCGACAAACACAGCAGTTTCTGCTCCTTTTATCCTAAAAGTTATTTGTTTCCTCTCGATTCCGCGGCTCCAGGAGGACGCGGTGTGTGTGTGTGTGTGTGTGTGTGTGTGTGTGTGTGCACTGAGTTCATTCACATGGACGTTTTTAACAATTTATCTAGATTATGCACTGAGATTAATGTTACAACATGCTGAGACTGACCCTCCTGAATGAGCGCTGTTCATGCAAACCTGCAGACTTATTCAGGCAAATATGAACTGAAAGTTATTTTCAAAGCTGTGAAAAGACATCTACATAAAAAAATGAAAAAAAACCTGAATACAGATACAGTACTCAGGCCCATTATTAAACCTCCTCTATTCTCTCTCTTTTATTTTTTTTAAAGCCGGTTGGCTCCTTCGCTCAGGCCCTCCGGCCTTTTAGTCAACAAGTCAGCCGTGAACCGCTGACATTTATGAGTTATTTTTCCAGTCAGCAAACTGCATGTAAATATGCAAATGTCTTTAACACAGAGCTTTGGTTACCTTCCAGGTTTGCAGCCCCTCCTCTTGCAGGGTTGTGCTGCAGAGCGCACAAAGAAACGAATCCCGCTGAACAATAGGAAGGTATTTTCATATTTGAGGTGAAGTGATGTAAGTTAATTCTGACAAAAATGCACCGATTAAAACCGCACCCAGGCTAAATGTCACTCTGAAAGGAAGAGGAGAGCATTGTCTCATAAATCAGGCATTTTCACAAAGTTTCAGAGCAGAGAAAACAATGTTCCTTTGTGCTTCAAGTGCGGCGTAATGAACCCAAATGTTTTTTTCTTTTTTTTTTTGCTGGCGACTGAATCTACTGAGAGAAAGAAGATGAATAAAAGATGAAGAAACAGAGAAGGGGGGAAAAAAACAAACTTTGAACGCAGGCAAAAAGTTTGCATTAAAGAGTCTTGCATTAAATAGACATGAAAAATTCTCTTGTTTACTTGAAGAAATGAGCTTCTCCTTTCATCGGCGCTTTGATCAGAGTGACACAAACAGATCCGGGGAGAGGAAAACACAAGAAGAAGAAGAAGAAGGAAGGGAAAAAAAGCCAGTCAGATTCCTGATTGACAGCTTTAATTAACAAAAGCAGAGCGGGGCCCGTGCATTTCCTCCCTCGGCCTCCGGGGGCTCGAGCCACCAGAACAGGGAGAACAATACTGACTTTACAAACAAGCAGCTACTGGCATGTATGTTCACATAGGATCGTTTTTAATGAGGAGGTTCAATTTGCAGAGCTAAATTAAAGCAGAACGCGGGATGAGAGCGCGGAGACGGAGCCGAAAACCCTCCGATGGAAATTAGCGAGACGCCATATGTCTCCCGGTAGAAGGTTCACAGTTACAGTGTGGTGTGTGTGTGTCAAAAGGTTTTCACTCTCACTCCTCGTGCAGGTGGTGATATCATTATTATAAATAACATATGAGGGGCAAGAAAGAAAAATCTGCTGTCTGAGAGCGATTCAGCTCGGAAACTTCATGTGGATTTTAACATTGTAGGATGTAAATATTTTTAAAAAGCGAAGGAATTCAGTGTTTTTGGCTTTGATGCGATGATTTACCAGTGATGTTATATAGTCCCACAGAGCAGAGTTAAAGATTATTTAAACCTGGCAGTGGTTCAAACACTGCAACAGCAACATGTCAAATGAAAACACGTGATCTCAAATGTTCTTTAAATCCTTCCTGGACTGAAAGCATTCAAGCAAATATTGTGTTTTGGCTTCAAAACTCCAAAAAAAGCATGAACCTTTGAATAAATCAATCTCAGACAGCTGATTAGCAGCCATACCTCTGCACTGATCACTTTACTTTAATTAACTTTTAATTGAACAACAGGGATTTGAGGATTCCTGTGGCTGAACTGACTTCACCCTGCAGGTTCATCTTGAGTGGGCCTCACAGGTAAAATAGCAGCATCATTACCTGCGATTTTAAACTTTTCCTTTGTTGTGGTGCAGAGGATTCAGGATGGAAACAAAACTGAAAATTACACAGCACCTTCAGACAGACTCACTGCGACCGCTTGTTGTGTGATCGCGTCTAAATTCCTTACATTTGGAGTTTAATTGAGGAAATAAAGCGGCCGTTTGTTGGTACAGCCATTGCACAGAGGACTATTATCCTCGCAGTACCAGCGAATCAGCAGGGATTCATCAGAACGAGCCGGAGCGAACACAAACCGGATGTTTAAGTGAAACACCAGCGGCGTGATTACGGTGAAATATCATGATGGAGTACAGTACGGCGCTCTGTACTTACAGTGCAGTATTCCCTGCTTCTGAGGCATTACCGGGCGCACGGGGACCAGGGGAGGTGGAGGCGGGCCAGAGTCGCTGATTATGGCGTGCGGGAGCGGAAATGGCAAACAGGCATTAGCACAAAGCCACATTAGCGTCGTCCCAGACAGCCTGTTAGCTGAAGTGGGTTTTAATTAGCTATTTTCCAGTTAGTAAATGGAGGAATTATCAATGGCCCAAAAACAAGAGTGAAACTGGGCATGCAAGCACACACACACACACACACACACACACACACACAGCCTGACACATACTGTATAGGCTTTCTACTACAAAGACAAACACTCCAAGTAAATGGCAGATACATGCAGATCATATTAGCATAACACAAAGCTCACAAATGGAAAAATCCATTATCTACTTTTAGAGACTTTGTTTTTTTTTCATATCCTGTTTTTAAAGCGGCGACTGTTCCACTGCGTCCTGGAGCTTTCAGTCCATCCTTGACGGGCGTCTCTCCGAGCCATCGCAGCTGAGTCCGCCGCATCAGGACGATAAGAGGAAGCCAAAGTTATTAACCAGCGTTTTAATTAGATTCTCTCCTCCACGCTTGTCCCCTCGTGTTTTTCTGCTTCTGCTCGCGCCACCGAGGCATTATTAATATTTAGATGAGGAGGCCCTGCTCCTGCCTCAGCCTCCCCCGATGCAGCAGGACGGACGGACGGACGGACGGACGGACGGATTCCCCGGGCGCCTCTTCCTCTCCACAGCCTGGCAGCCTCTCTAATCGGCCGCCCAGCGTCCATTCTGTCTGCAGCGCCGCGCAGGTTCCTCAAAGGTCTCCAACATTATTAAAAGAGCCGCAAACGCTGCCTGTGTTCGCGGCTTTGCTTTGTTGTGTGTGGGCGTAGTTGTTGTTTTGTTGTTGTGGGGGTTTTTTTTTGTGGTTTTTTTTTATTCCTGTGCATAATTGGCCTGAAGCAGCTGACATGACACCGTGTTGAGATTTCTGTAACTCGGCTATAATGATGTTCGAGAGCACAAAACATTTGTTCCCAGCAAACAAAAGAATTTGTGGAATGAAAAGGCTGAAGTATATCGAGCGATTTATCATTTTAATTGCTAGCAGGCCTGGTGAGATGAAAATATTCAGGTCATTTATTGAAGTAGCAATCACACTTTACAAATACACCATTAGAGCCCGAGATGATTTCACCACAGAACGCAATAAATTAACATTTATAAATGCTTCATCATGTTGTGTTTTTATTCCAGTACTCCAGGAGCCAAAAGATCATAAATATCTCAAATTTGCTCAAATTATAAATATGCTACTCATAAAATTAGGAAAAACTTTTTTTATAATATGGAAGGATCACGCTGAAATCTGTATTCTTCACTAGTTCAGTTTATCTAGATGAGTCACACTGCAGAAATACACCGTGACAGCCAAAATACAATCAAATATTGACTGAATTCTTATAATTAATACAAGTTTTAGTGGATTTTAGGTTAACCTTAGTTTAGTTGCAGTGTATTTTCTCAAAGTTCTGTTCACACTTTGACTTCAGTCAAACTGATGTTTTATTGACTGAGTCTGTTTTCATGTTGAACAGACAGTGGGCTTCACATTTAGACAAAAAATAATCATCCAGCTAGTTTGATCTGTGCTGTAATACCACTTTGAACCACAGGGTGTCGCTTTGAGCCACTCAACTTCATACATTCCGAAATAAGAAACTGCAGACTCTGTGACTCATTACTGCCTCCAGTGGACAAAAATCACATTGCTTCAGACAAGCATATTCTACTTTAGTCCAGCTTAGAGTCGATTGAGAGCTGGAGTGACAAAAAAACATTTTAGTTCAGAGTCACAAACAGCCCAACTTCCTCTCGACTGATAAAAAGCTGCCATAATAACCTTTAAATCTACAGAATGAAGATTTTCTTTTTTGTGGCACAGAGCATGTACATGGTGGAAATGTCAATATTTTTGCAAAAACCAACCAGTTACTAAAAGACTAAAATCCCAGCATAAAGCCAACATTATGGAAACTTTCTGGTGCAAAAGCTCTCCTCTAGCTGCTGCGCTCTGCAGGTTTTTAAAAACTCCCCTTTGAGGCTAATTTGATACCAACGAGGCAGCTAGCTGTCATGGCAGCATCACTGATATTTCAACTCCAGCCTCAGTGTTGTGTCTGCTACTCTGAAGGAATTTGGTTTTCATTGAAATCTTCAACATTGGTGGTTTGTTGGGCCGGACTGGGGTCTCCTGTGATCTGGGATCTTCCAGCCACTCAGTCCGTCTTATATAAACTCACCGACATCTCTCTGTCACGAGAGGAGGAGGGACTCAGGTGAGTTCCTCATATCCAGGATTTGCTTTCCTCTGAACGGCTGCAGCGCTGCTTTAGTTCAGAGGAGAAAGTTTGCCGCCGAGTCCCGAGGCTTCGTTCGTCAAACGCTGTCGAGTCGTCGTCTCGGAGCGGAGGTCGTCTGAGCCAACTGAAGCCGAGCAAAACATCTGAGGCTCTTCCCAAAGCGAATGACAATGAGGTGATTTAGAAAGAGGAAGAGGCGGAACACTCCAAATGGTGTGTGGGAGAGACATCTGTTCCTGCAGGTTAGCTGAGGTGAGCGGAGGAGCGGCCGCCACCTTCCTCCACCTTCCTCCACCTTCCTCCACCTCGTTCACTGTGAACTGTCGCTCTGCGTTTGGAGCGGCGGCGGTTTTCACCCGCCGAACACTGAAATCGTCGTCCTGATCCGGAGGTGAAGCAGCCGAGAGAACAGGAGCAGCCTCAGCTGCACAGGAGCCTCCCTGTCGGATGGAGGGGTGGAGGAGGGGGGGGGGATGTAAATTACCAAGAACAGCCTGCGACACAATCACCTCCGCCGAACAGGAGACAGCCTCCACCTCGGCGACTGACAGACGCCGCTCTGGCCCAGCTGTCTGATGTCTCCTGTAAAACTGATGAGTCGATACAGCTGCAAATCAGGAGGCGACGCACACTCCTCCTGCAGCTCCCTGCACTCCGGAGGAGGCGCAGACTCATGCAGGCTGAGGAAGAGGAGGAGGAAGAGGAAGACCAGACGCTAGACGCTGCTCCGCTCCATGAGGTCCAGTGACCTTTGGAAAGACGCCGTCATCTACTGCTGCTTCAAACATTCCTCTTAAACAAACTTCTGTGCAACTTTTTTTACTTCTCTTGTGTTGAAAACGGCCGCAGAGCTGCTGTCTCTCTCCCTCTGCTCACCGAGCCCGGCCCGCTGTCTTCACTGTTGCTGCCGTACTGAACTGCTGCATCCCGCAGAAGAAGCAGTCTGTTTACACAGAGACAGACTCACCACAGAGGCCGTTTTCACTGGCTGCAGGTTCCATGTGTGAACACCGAGAACAGCTCACTGGAAACCCTGTCCTCATCATTTTGTTCCACTCGGTATCAGCTTTTTGTTTAAAAACAAAACAAAAGCTTCTCCCCATTTGAGCTATGAATGTTCGCTTCATTAGAAAAACTCTGTGAATTTTACTCTCTGAATGATTTTAATCAGATCACTGTTGGCAGGCCAGAAAACAGTCGAAGCTGGTTTCAGAAAGTCATTTATCCAGCCGCTCGGACCACCGTTGTCACGTAAAATGACACTGAAAACATAGCAAAAGCGTTTCAGCTTCCCTTGATAATGCTGTGTGAAAGAGCTGCAAGCCGTTTCGGGTTTTTCACTCCTCTGGGCCGACATGTTCTCGGCTGCGTTGCTCCTCCAGTCAGGGCTGCGGGTTCAATCTCCCCTTGTCCATGTATCGACGTGTCCTTGGGCAAGACGCTCAGCCCTAAACTGCTCCCAGTGGCGTGCGAGGAGTCGTTACCATCTGTGCATCGGCTGCAGAATCTGGAAGCTATTCTCTCATGGTATAAAGGTGGTGTGGATGATTTCTCTTTCTGTGGCTTCCCGGGTGGATCATCTCAACTATTGCTAACACCTGGCTAGCTGAGCTGGCTGCGCATGCGTACGAGTACTGAATCGCCCCGGTGAGCTCCGATTTCAACCATTCGGTGTTATGCTGATTTCACTGGCGTGGCCGTGACGTACCGATGTCTCCCGGAAGGAAACGCCGTTTTTCTTTTCTTTCTTTCTTGATTAGCTTTGACACTACAGCTTTGAAAATGTCCGCGTTGTTAAACGTCGTTCGTTTCATCATATCCAATTCTTCTACAACTGCCGTTAAATAAATCGTCTCCGTACGAGTCGACAAGCGGACCGCGGGCCGCCATCTTGGAATATTGCGTCATCACGACGGAGCAGAGCGACCAGAATGAAGTCGCCTAATTAGCAGATAATTCCACTTCCAAAGGAGAATAAACCCACCGGTCTAATTGGATTTAAACTTAATTCTGAATAAAGTTTTCAGGCGTTTACATGGTCATTTTAGAGCAGAATTAGGCTTTATTCACATTTATAGAGGCATAAAAAGTCCCATGGAAACACGGAATAAGTGCAAGAGGCAGTCTGCACCAATACTGCAAACATTTTCAGAAACTGTAAATCACACTGTGTGTTGTACATTTCCAGTTTTTCCAGCAATCTGGGAGCGACGCAGCCCCTCTAAAGCCCTGTGAGTCAGACTGGACCCTGGAGCGTCTCAGACCGTCACTTCTGCAGCTGCATCAAGTTTTCACTCCTCGCCGTCCTGCAGCCCGTCAGTAGCTCAGGCCCCGTTTCATCTGGAGACTTTCAGACTTTGAACGCTCCGTTTCTTCAATTAGTCAGGAACTTGCTGCATAAATTCCAGCTCTCCCTCATGAGCACGCTGTGTAAACATCCTTGTGTCTTCCCCTCCGCTGCTCCGGCTTTAAAAAGTCATGCGTGGCGCCGAGTGAATCCTCATTGACTCTGACATGTCTGTGATTTAAATGGAAGACCTGTGTAGCTCTGAAGTTTACCAGCATCAAATATACAACAAAACAAAACCTCCTCGTTGCCACGAGGCCGCTCTGCTGTTCAATATTTCAACGTTTCCCCCTCTTTTTCCTCTTGCCGGCAATCAGGAAACAATCTTAGCTTGTCTCTCCCCGCCATCTTCAGGGACCGCGGCAGCGAGCGAGAGCGAAGACGTCTGAATGCGAGATGACTGCTCCAGATCGGGCGGCGGGAGGGTGTAGCCGGTGGAGGGCGGTTTAATTGGAGAAGTGGCTCGTTCCTCCTGCGGTGGGAGAGCGGGGAGACGGGGGAGCTCCCAGCGGCTCGGCGCCGCACAACCGTGACCTAGAAAAGGACGGCGATGGCTGACGGCAGAGCGGCGCCGAGCGCGGGCAGAACGGGGCCCCGCAGCGGGCGGGACCGTCGACGTGACCGGCGAGCTTCAGAGCAGGAGGAGGCGCTTCGGCTCCCATACAGGAAATGAAGCTGAAAGGCTGAACGTCCTCAAGTCGAACGAAGTGTGACCAGCAGAAGGAGAACATTTCTCTGATTGGATGATAAAGAACGAGCAGCTTTGTGCCAAACTAAATACACCAGATGTCCAATTCATCTACATTTCCTCATCCTGTGGTGTGAATCTATAGCTTACAAAATGTATTATTGCAGCCACACAAGCCTAGACCCATAAAGCAAAAAGTCCATTTGACACCTGATCAACATCCAGTATGAGCAGCAGTATACGATCATAACAGACCAGCAAAACCAGCATTACTGACATACTTCAACATCCGATCAATATCAACCCAACATACACTCGTCAAAGCAACATAAGACAAAAATAGACCAGAATGAGTCAACATGAGTCCATAATAGACCATCAAAAACCTACACTGACCTTCATCAACCAAAGTAAACCATTGAAAAGCAGCATCTTGGAGAGTAAAACTGGTAGCAGAGTGAAGAGTGACTGCAGCAGCCTGGTGTAGCAGGATGAAGGCGACATTCACAGCTTCATTACAAAGAGCTGTAAAGCCTTTTATTAAGTGTTTATATCAGGCCTGTAAATGCTTAATGGGTGATTAAAGTGCTACCTGGTAATCTTCACAGGCGTCTCTTCCTCCTCTCGCTCTCGTCTCATCACCACTCCTCCCATCGCCAAGCCAAACGCTGACACCACCACGTTTAGCAAAAGTAGTGGTGAAACTCCAGCACTGCGCTCAAGCTCAGACAATGACAAGGTTTTCCTGTGTGTGTGTGTGTGTGTGTGTGTGTGTGTGTGTGTGTGTGTGTGTGTGTGTGTGTGTTCTTGTATTTCTATCCTTGTTGGGGCCAAATGTCCCCACAAGGATAGCAAAACGTGGAACGACGTGCCTTGTGGGGACCTTTTTCCGGTCCTAAGTAGGAGAAACAGTGTTTTCTTGACCATGTTGTTGTTACTGAAAAAAGTAAAAGTGCAAAAACATTTCTTTAGGGTTAGGCTTTATTGTGGTGTGGGTTAGGGTTAGGGTAAGGGTCAGGGTTAGGGGCTAGACATGAATGGGAGTCAATGGACGGTCCCCACAAGGATAGAAATACAAGACTGAGCGTGTGTGTGTGTGTGTGTGTGTGTGTGTGTGTGTGTCATCGTCACTACATCATGACACAGTTCAGAGAGTCAGGAACCAGACTCCACACTCTTTAATGTGCTCTGTTACTGTTCTGTTTCTGGAGAAATGCTGTCGGATGCTCAGCAACATACATTTAAACTTCTGGAGGAGTTTCTGAGGAACAGATTGACTTCACTCCAGGAAAAATAGAATCAGTCTATTGATCCTTTTCAGTCAATTTGTTGCAGGATTTTTTTTTTGTTTTTATTCCACAGAAATACTCGGAAATAGGAAACTATAGTGGTTTTGCAGTGTTGGGAGGGTTACTGTTAAAATGTATTCCACTACAGATTACTGATTACATGTCCTAAAATGTAATCTGTAACATATTCTCTTGGATTACTCAAGTGAAGTAAGGTATTCTAAATACTTTTGGATTACTTTAGCTTACTTCAAATTTGCCCAGCGCAGTGGTTCCCAAACGTTTTGTGCCCAAGACACACCAAAGGACGAGTAAGAATCTCAGACACACACACCGGTTCTGCCGAACAGCCTTTATAACGTGTGTTATCCCTGTAAAATATCATGTCAAATATCTTAAATGTGCATATTGTTGACTAATGCCAAATAAAATGTGACAAAGACAACTATATTACTCATGAGATATTTATTAATGAAACATTTTTAAAAAGTAATTTGAAACTTCCTCAAATTAGGCTTCATCGAAGCACTGAAACCAGACAGGTCACCAAGTTAACAACAAGGCAAAGAAAATTCTGCAGAAGTTAAGCACAAACAACACTGCAAGGAATCTGCTCTGTCTGTGGTCCTGAACTGCAAATTATACTTGTAACATTTTGTATCAGCATTGAAACGTGTGCTATTGTAAGTATTTTGTGTTATTATTATTATTTTTTTTAATCAAAAACAACAATTTTTCTGTAATTGTATAAAGTAAAGCCTCTAATCCAAGCAGTAGTGTCCCCCGGAGACAGGTGTCTCTTTAGAGGGACGGGCGATGAGGACTAAATGGAGGACAAGTTTAAAACAAAAGAGCTGGAGCTCATTGCTGAAAATGGTCAAAAATCCCAGTGGAGACATGAAAAATCAGGAGCTTCTGCAGGACGCCAGAGACGGGCTTGAAAATTGAAAATTTGACCACATTTGGTCATTTTACTGTTTTACAGTGATCCTTTTTTTGGAGAAACCAAGGCACAGACAGGACACGCCAAGTGAGTTCATTTGGATTAAACAAGTAAAACTCAGAAAAATACACGAAGATTTAGTGAGATCTTGAATACGGCGCACTAAATGACACATTCACATCTCGCTGCATTCTGTGGGTAATCGAGTAAGACTCATGATGGATAAAGAGGAATAATGAACTGAGGGCTTGACCTGCTGTAGATCCTCTTTGTGAGTTACCACACTCTGCTGGCTCGCCATGACTTCACCACAAGATCATTTCTGACTTTTACTCAAATTTTGACTTCATGGAAGATTTTTTTTTTTTTTCTTTATTCAGTCAAATTCAGTCTGATTTGCTGTCACGTGTAAAGTGTCTGAGTGAACGGGGGCTGTGCGGAGAAGAGTGCGGTAATTAGTCCTGAAGAGGCTTCCTCGTGAGTGGCTCTGCTCCGAGGGCCGCGGCTTTACTGAGATCCACTCACATTCATGAAATTTGCATGCATTTTCCAAGTGATCCACTCTAAATTCCACCTCGCGGTTTTCTTTTAAAAACATCCAACAGCGCCCACTGGTGGTCTGGCATGCTCACTGCATGGCCGCCGGCGTCTCTGTTGGCGTGTAAAGACAAAACTTTCCTGAAACGACAGTGCGTCCAGTTGAAACGCCGTGGCGTGGATGTGCTCACGTGCACATGCGCAGGACGGCAGCGCACGGCGCCAGAGCAGCTTCAACCCCGGGCTCAAGCGCTACAACCCGTGTCCTCTTTTCTTCTTCTTCTTCTTCTTCTCCTTCCTGAAGAGAATCCCTCTTCCCAGCCTTTCATTTGTCTCCCCCCGTTGACGTGCATCACAGCGTTCACATTAATCACCAGTCTGTCGCCCCCCCCCTCCCCCCCCCCCTCCTCCCCCCGCTCTCAATTTATTCACATTCCTCTCTTTTCCCCTTCCTTTACCGTGAATCACGCCTAATTAGGCGCTCTCTAGATCTGATTTTCATAAAAGGCTCGGGGGAGGGGGGGCGGGGGAGGAGGGGGGGGGGGTGCAGGGGGGGCTGGTTATGACAATTATTTTTCATAGGGCTGTATGGAAGAGGGGACAAAGGATAAATGGTTATTAGTATTCTGCACCTTCAAGAAAATCAGCAAAAAGACTCCGCTTTGATTTTAAAATGACAAAGACTTTGTTGTGTTTTTTTTTTTTTTTCTTTTTTCATTTTGCTTTATTTTATTTTCTGGCGTCGCTGGAGCTAACGAAGCGGGGAGTTAATTAGAGGAAATTGATGATCGAATTTGATCCTGGAGAATAGGTGCATGATTATTTATGGCTTTGAATTGTCTTTTCCTTTTTCTGCTCCATTTAAGAAAGTCTCACTGATATAAAAAGCAGGAGCCGCTGCAAAGTGACAAGTTTCTTTAAAGAAACATCATGCATGCAAAATAAACTGGATGATCAGCACTTCTACAAATAATATAAATATAAATAATATGACAAGAGAAACCAGAACACATGATGAAGTTTGATCCTGAGTCCACTGATAGGTGTGAGAGTTTCAAAGTAGAATAAGAGCATTTGAGGAGCAGGGGGGTGAAGTTTAAATGTAACTGTGGACGTGTGAGAGCGGAAGGTGTTCAGTGTGTGTGTGTGTGTGTGTGTGTGTGTGTGTGTGTGTGTGTGTGTGTGTGTTCTGAGAGAGTCTTCCTCTCCGCTGCCTTTCTTCCAATTAGTGTCTAACATGGAGGAGAGCAGCGACCGGCTGAGAGGAGGACGGGGCAACAGTCCGACTCCGACGGAAAGTTGACGTCCATGCACACCCAGACACATGCACAAAATAAAGGAGTGTATGACTGAAACACACACACACACACACACACACGCAGTGCGTCCATGTTTAAAGTGCAGAGTAAATGAGTCTCTACATTATTCAGAGTATATGGACCCGATGGCCGCCGCGACTCACCGCCTCGGGGTGGATCCAGGGGCCGAGAATACGTTGTACATACACACATACACACTGACACACACACGCACACGGATACACTCACACCACTCACATATATTCATACACGCTGCTGGTTTGTGCTGCCATATTGAGTGGCCTCCATTGTTTACGGCCCCCTGGACAGGGTCTCCAGATGGCAGGGGGCCTATTACTGCGGCCCCTACTGTGAGGGGCCCCACTGCGCACACGTGTGTGTGTGTGTGTGTGTGTGTGTGTGTGTGTGTGTGTGTGTGGGTGTGGTCATATAGAAATGCGTGTTAATGCAAATGCAAAGAGGGAGACAAGAAGATGTTGCTCATTGTGTTTGTGTGCATTTTTTTTGTCTTTATGTCTTGAGGGCAGATTGTGTGTGTGTGTGTGTGTGTGTGTGTGTGTGTGTGTGTGTGTGTGTGTGTGTGTGTGTGTGTGTGTGTGTGTGTTAGTATGAGCCAGAGGCGACTCAAAGAGAGACACCGGTGTGACATTCCTTCAAAGGCCTCATCAGAAGCCCCCCTACAGAGGCCAGCGCGGCGTGCGGCCCCCCCGGGGACCAGCCGGGCCCCGGTCATTAGGCCTCAGCCAAATGGCCCCGAGGACACACCGTGGGTGGATCCATAGCATGAAACACACACACACACACACACACACACACGGCCGTATGGTGGGCCCAGCTCATGAATATCATTACATAGTAATGGAGGAATCGTACCGGGGAAGACGGCCGGCAACGCAGCATGGTTCAAAGAAACACATCCAGACATCACAATGGTGTGTGTGTGTGTGTGTGTGTGTGTGTGTGTGTGTGTAGATTAGAGTGAAATGTGCCATGGTTTCATACCGGCGTGAGGAGCAGAGCTGCAGGAAAACTTCCTCTCCTCAAACGATTTCGGCTTAATGAGGAAACTGAGACAAAGTTTCTCTCCCCGGTGCTTCTTCACCTCCTGACCTTTAGCCTCCCGATCAGCATCGATCAGCAGGAAGAGCCCAGTATCAATACTCCGATCAATGTGCAGAGCTCTCAGCACGCAACAGGATGAGAGCAGGACCGGAGGGAGGAAGACAGACCCGTGCAGCGCTGATTCACTTCCAGAAGTTATTTCTGTTCACACGTTTAACTCAGTATTCACCAATAATAACCTTTACATGTAGTAAAATCTGATATGGTGACTGTCTGAAATGACCCTTTTTAGAGATTTATTTGTGTTTAGTTTCTCCCCCAGTAATTAGAGGGATAGATGTACATCCACAAAGATTTATTTTCTCAGTTTGAGGTATGATAGTTATTTTTAAAATGGAAAAGAATGAAGGATTCTGGATCCGTAACAATCAAAAACACAAAATATAGATGCACGGAGTTTGACTCAAGCTAAATAAAACATGTATTTTCATGCATGAATGTGCTTTTTTTAAATTTGTTTGAGATAAGAAGAGGCTTAAAGCTTTTTATTTCATCTGGATCTCAAAGTTCATTGCCGGACATTCTTTATTTCTTTACATGGAGCTTTTTTGGGCTTCAGTTTGCAGAATGACACAGATTAACATTGGGAACAGATCTCTCTCTGGATCACAAGTTCCACATAAATATCATCCCATATGTGCAATTCGGATAAAAAATGTGAAATTATTGGTAAAAAAAAAACAAAAAAAAAAAAACACAAAATGATGCTTTTGTGGAGCAAATAACATTTTCAATCAGATGCAGCCTTCATAGCGATCAACAGAGTTTCCACCTCCTCAACATGCAGCAGGTTAAAAGAAAAGACAAAGGAAGTCTAGAAGGTCAGATTTGACATGTGCAAGTGTCTTTTTGACAAACCCCCGGAGTGTGTTCCTCCTCCACCCTCCTCCCCCCTCCCCGGGGGTTTCAACACCCAGGAGGGTTTACACTGACTCAGGGAAACGGTTTAGACCAGCTGGTTATTGGGATAAATCCTTATAGATACACACAGTACATGTATTTTATTGATCTGTTCATCTGTTTCTGCCTCCGATGAGCAAAAATGATTCCGTTCATCAAGTTAAAGAAAGAAAACTGAGTGAAATCAGAAAATATTACACCTAAAGTTTAAATATAAGAAAACATTTGATTTTCTCAGCCTCAGTTATTAACTGTTAAACTTTCAAAACCAACACTTAAATGATCTTCTGTCTTTATTTTACTTTAAATGGGATTAAATCTGATTTGTAAAGATATCAAAGTAATGTTGCAAATTACTGAAAAATTATAAGTTTCTAAGTAATTACTGGATATGATTCACAAAATCAGACACTTGATTTCCTTTACCTGTAAGAAGTTCAGGTAATTCTTATTTAAAAATAAAAAATAATAAATAGAGTAAGATATGAAACTGGAAGTTTCTTAAAAGGGGGACTTCATTTAATCAAAATAAATTCCTGATTATATTAACATTTGGTCACAAGAAAGACAAACTGTCTCGGCAGAGTTTTTCCATTGTTCGTCTGAGAAAAAGCTTTAAATGCAGCATTGTATCAGACGAATCAAATAAGATGGCTGCTACTGACAACACAGTAAAACATCCATTGGTTTAAAGAAATAATACTCTGAGCAGTTTATCTAGAAACATACTTTGTACTCCTAAGTATTTTTCTGACACCAGCATTTTTACGTGCAATTGAGCATTAATCAGTGTAGCAGTATTTGTACTTCACGACTACATTTTCAGAACTCTTTCCACCTCTGGAAATTTGTCAAAATAAATTTCTATTCTTCCATCTTCAGTAGTTGAGCAGTGGCCAGAAGATCCACCTGTCAGCCGTTTCCTGGATAATGTTGCAATGCATGTGATTCAGGCCTGTGTGAGAAAACTGATTTGCCCAAGACTGCCAGCTGCCTGCAGGGTCAGAGGTCACTGCTTGAGCCACTGACAGGTTTGAGGAAAACCCTGAGGACGATTATTCAGGGTTAAAGAAATCAGACAACCTGTATTCTTCTGCTGTGCTTTTAGGATGTTTTGACATCTGGCTTAAAAGTGAAAACACTGAGAAGGAAAAACTTCGGTAACACTTTTCTTGAAGCACCCGGTAAAACACATTATAAGTGTTTATAAGTAGTTTTCGACACTCATAAATGATGACAATGCTTTATAACTCACTATACAGCATAGGGTTAGGGTTAGGGTTCGGTCCTGGCATTGTGATCATCTATGAATGCTTATAACTATAGCTACACGTGTTATAATGGCATTATAATGCTTTATAAATGTACTTATAATGTGTTATACAGGGGGGCTTCAAATAAAGTGTTACCAAAACTTCAGTTCACTGATAAGTAAGAAAACTATGTGTGCTTTGGTACAGTGTGTCTCTTCATTGACTTCACCCTGGCAATTTAACGCAGCACTTAATTTACATTGTCTTTGTTTCTTGAAGCCTTTATGAACATTTCTGTGGACAGGAGCGAGGGATGTGGTGGTATTTATAGTTTCATAGTCCTTCAGTGAAATGTTAAACACAGGAAGTCACACCATTGTCTGGAATGAAAGACGACTTGCCACACAGAGTCCAGCTGAGCAGCAGTGGACACCAACGGGCCTGATGAGAAGAGTTTTATTGGCATGAAGTAAATTCCATTCCCTCCTCCACTCAGCCTCATTATTAAAATCACTATGAGGCTCCTCCATCCTGTTCTTCCTCCACCACGGTCTCACCCTGATCCAGCTCCACCCGTCCCTCCACCTCACCGTCAGACGTTGGACAGGACGACCCGGACAGCCGGCTGGACCGGGACGAACCTGTCCCCGACTCCACCTGCTCCACCTGGTCCAGGAAGATCACCACAGCGCTGTTCATCCCCGAACAGAAAACACACGCAAAAAGCAACACCACACACACCACGCTCTCACACACTCCTACTACCAATCACTCCCAGCATGCACTGCGAGAGAGAGAGAGAGACAGAGAGAGAGAGAGAAGAGTTTGTTGATATGGAGGAAGAACAGGGAGTTCAGAAAAATAAGCAAGTTTTTAACCAAAGAGGAAGGTTTTGATGTGATTGATTCCCTGAGAGGGATTCCCTCTGCAATCTAAAAATTTAAATAATCTAGAAATTATATTGATTTAAAAAATTAAAACCAAAATAAAGCAAAACAATGAATGTTTTTAAAGAATAAATGATCAATCTGCAGATCAGAAGGAATGCATAAACACTTTAAATTAAAAATACTAGAGAGACACCAGAAAGCTGCTTAACTGCAGTAAAGTGAGTCATGAAGAAAAGACAATCACAGTTTGAAGTTTAAAACGTGAGTCAGATCAGGAGAAACAGAGAATCTGTCAATAAATCTCAATTTAATGTAATTTACAAGAGCTGCAGATTTCAAACAGCGTGCATTAATGACTGAGTGCCTCAGCAAATCCAGTCAAAGACAAAACATCCTCAATTCTGTCTGATATCTAACAAAAAAAAAATACAGTTTGACAGAGTGAGAATCTTTTTAAATCACTCTTTCTTGTAGCTCTTGTAAATAAATATCCACACTGCATGTAGAGAAGAGCCATATCTGGACCGTGGAGAGGATTCATTAGCTGCAGCAGCAGTCCCACACACACACACACACACACACACACACACACACACACACACACACACACACACTGACATTTCAACATAATGGTGCCAATAATGCATTCGTCTGCTGTGGGTTTATGGACCAGCAGTCAGCGGCGACATTAGGCCGTCACGTCAAGCTGCTGCCGAGGATTTGATGAGCAGCGTTTGACTTTAAGCATGTGGATAAACAGACGGGCGATTCAGGTAAAGACGGCTTCACTTCACTGCTGCGGTGCAAATTATGGAAAATGTAAAGTTCCTCCGAGAAGCAGGGAGGGAACTGAAAATAAAAAGTGACTTCAAACACTTGTTCATGATGATTAGAAGGTTTTATTCAGGCTGTGATGGATCCAGACTGGAGGAGGAGGAAGAGGTTTTTTTTGCAAAGAAGTTATGTGGAAACAAGTCGGAGGACCTGCAGGAAAACCCACACATGCACAGGAAGAACATGCAACCTCACCCACTTCCTGACTCACACCCGCATGCTAACCGCTGCAGAACCACGGCCCCGTTTCCACGACGACCAGCGTGATAAGATCTGCACCACCCTGTTTCACTTTGATTCTCTAAGGATCTCCTTGTTCTGTTGCTTCGACTCCTTCAGTGGAATTACAGCTGAAGGATGAAGAGGGGCGGCGCCTCTTCTGCCAGTAAACAGGAGTTTAGCGTTAAGGTCACCATGACGACCACAGCCGTGGCTAACGCTAACGCTAACGGTCAGCTCAGTGAAACTTCAGTCAGAAGTGGGATCATTTATAACTCCCTACCTGACTCCACCTCCCTCATCTTCGTCGTCATCATCATCATCATCATCATCATCATCATCATCATCTTCATCCTCTCCATCGCTGTGGGCAGAGCCCCGCTCTCCCTCCTGAGACCATTTATTTACCCCGAGTAGAGATCTTCCAGCTCTCCGTGCAGTTTGTGAGCTGCATCGCCCAGAGGTGTGTGTGTGTGTGCGTGTGTGTGTCTGTCTGTGTGTGTGTGCATGTGTACGCGTGTGTGTTTGGGGGGATGAGGCGGGCGGCCGGGCATTTTACGAAAGAGCAAGCAAGCGAGGCGAAAACGCTGCGCTCTCCAAAGGTCATCGCCACCCGCCGGGTCTCCTGTGATATTTTCATTACCGAGGTGAAAAAAAAAAAGAAGGGGGGGGGGGGGGGGGGGGAGAAGCCCCCCCCAACCCCCGCCCCCCACTCATCCACCCACTCATCCACTCATCCAGCCATCAGCTGAGCGGGCTCTCTGTGCTCGTGCGCCACCTTCAGGCCTGCGGGGGTAAAGCCCCGGTGGACTCGCCAGGAGCTCCTGATGATGGAGGGAAAGAAGTGAAGAAGATCAGAGAGGGAAGAGAGGAAGACAGCGGGAGAGAAGGAGGAGAGGAGGAGGAGCGAGGAGCTTCATCACAGTGTCTCCTGCTGCAGCGGGGAATCAGATAGGCTCTGATTGTTTTCTCTTAGACACGCTCTAATCTGGACCATCTCCAAACACGGCTGTAATTGGATTCTTCTGGGATGATCAGAAAAAAGAAAAGTCCCATTAACTGCAGCGGTTTTGTCTCCAAACACAGAACCGAGAAAGATAACCTCAAAAATTGATCAAGATTTGGGATTTCTCCAGGATGAGGGACCAGATTATTCAGTAATTATGCTGGATGGAGAATCACAGGGCGGATGGATTCATCCTTCTGATTTATTAAAATATCTTTTATTTTCAGTGATTTTGAGCATCGCTGTCGTGTGAACAGACACAAAAAACACAAGTTGTCCTTTTTCACTTGACAACGTTGCGTAAATGGATGTTTGAAATACATGATTCACCACAGTGCCACCTCGTGGCCTGGCATGATCGCTACAGCTTTCTCACTGTTTCTATCATCTCCATGGAAACAGGCATCATTTTCAAAACGTTACTGTGAAGAAGTGAAATTCTTCTGAAGTGCTAAACGGCGAGTTTTCACTTTAAATCTATAAAGAAATGCAAACTTTGAACAATGAGGATTAAATATTTTTGAGACTTCAGAGCAAAATTGAAAGTGTTTAAAATGTGTTTATGTTCCTTTGTGGATGATCTGCTTGAAAAGAGTAGAGTTGATTTCCAGTATTTTATAGTCTCTCTCTCACACACACACACACACAGACACACACACAAACAAATAAATACAGAAACACAAACATGAGCCGCATTAAAGCGTTTGAAACGGATCCATTTTTAATTACATGACAAGACAGTGGACTTTGAAGGTTTCTCATATAACCCTGAAGCAATTACCGTCACTGGAGGTGTGTGAAATTGGTGTAAAAACGCTAAAGCGGACCGTTAATTAATTCTTCCTTTGAAATGGCATTAAAAGTCCCTTGAAAATATAAATCCCTAATTGTTGGCGGTGAAGTCTTCCGGGGAGCAGTGAGGAGGATATAAGACCCGGGCCCAGCAAAACAACTTTGCGCTAACAGGTCCGTTGGAAGGCTTTCATCCGCTCCTTCCTCCCTCCTCCTCCTCCTCCTCCTCCTCCTCCTCCCCCGCCATGCGGAGGGACGGAGCATGGCGCTTTTAAATTTCACTTTTCCCAACAATCCTTGATATTTGCCCCCCTCTCCTCCCTCCCTCTGTCCCCCTCGGCTGCTCTGTGCCGCCGTCGATCCTTTTAAAGCTTCCATTAGAGCAGCGAATCATCTGATGTCCCTCTGAAGCCTGGACACACTTCTATCGGGCTCTGCATTGATCCGGCGCTCCGGTATCATCCCTCTCTGTCTCAGTTCACAGCACCACTGGGGAGGGGAAGCTGTTTCTTTTTTTCATTTGTTCCTGCTGGTTTGACCTCTTTACTGAAGTCGGGGCGTCTCCAGTGTCACCTGTCAGCAGCTTAAAGCCGGGCCTGGAAAACCTCTCCTGGTCAGGACACTGACGGCACTCAGAGGAGAGTTTGGTACATTTATCAAGTGAAACACAACCTAAACCAGTTTGGAGCAAACAGGACTTTATCCTGACTTCGCCAGTAAACGTAGAGTTTTACTTTCAGACTTTACTTACTCCAGGCGCCAGATGATTTTCTGTCTCACCTTGCAGCTCTCAGGTTAACCTGTTGCTTTGAGCTTCCTCTGCATCCTGAACCTTCGCCGCATCTTTTCTCGGTTTATTTCCGTCCCACTGTTGCATTCAGCCTCTCCGCTGCTTCACAGCTCTCTCTCTCCCCTCCGATCTCTTTCCCTCGATTGACCGCCATTTCAATAGCGCCGGCCAAGGTTACTTGGCAGCCGCCACAGAGCACATTTGTTTGTCCCTCTCTGCAACTGAAGAAGACACTCTGCTATTGGAACGGACTCCAGAAGAGAGTCCATTGAATGGGTTTATAAAGAAGGCCAGCAGAGTCCCTCTCTCCCTCGCTCCTCTCTCCTTCTCTGCCTTTGTAGACGCTGACAAAGGCGTCTCTCGGTGTTTGCCATGGGACCAGATGTACCCAGGCAGCAGACAGAACGCTAACCCCTGGAAGCCCTTCTGTTCCCTCTGCTGTACCGCATTAAAGCTGCGCTCAACAGCTTCGCATATCGGGAGCCAAATACAGCAGAGAGCGAGGAAACGCAGCCGGCGAGCAGGAACATGCTGAAACACACACAAAAAAAAACACATTTATGGATCCGTCCTTTATCCAGAGCGGAGCTGGAGCTTCGAGAGCGGCCGTCTGCTCTGAGGATGAAGACAGGGATACAGCTAAAGCAAAGATCAGCTGAAGGTCAGTCAGCAAGGTTCAAGGTCGCCAAAGGCCCCATGGACACGGCAGTGTTCTCAAGTGAAAAGGAAAACACGTGTTGCGGTTTGGGAACCCCTGAACTGTCCCGTTAATGATTATCCTGTTTTAAGACACATTAATAGCGTAATTTCTTTCAAGTGTATATTTTTCACAGGGTTTTTAATGTCTCTCTTTTAATATGCATTGTTCAAAGCACACACCCTCGTGAAGCTCCGCTGATTTTGCTTCTTTTACAGGCGAACCCTGAATTATCTCAGTGGCAGAAATCCATAAATTGTAATTAGCGTGTTCGTACGTTCCCCCTGCTCTCACAGCTCCACGTTGTTTTCAAAGCAGAACACTGTTCCTATAACCCATTCAGAGCACATCATCGGCGGTAATTGCTAAATGAGTCGTGCGGAGATAAAAGAGACGGAGTAATCCCACTTTTTAAGAGCCGGTGGTTTGGTCCCATTAGGAGTCACTTTGCTCCTCACCGGCTGGATAATCCAGCTCCTGCCACCGGTCGGCAGCGCTGCGCCGGGTCCTGCAGGAAACAGTCCGGGAGCTACATTCTCGTAACGCCAGGGGTCAACGGCTCACCCGGGTGTGCTGCCCCCGGCGGCCAACAGGGGAGAGGCACCACGAAACACACAACAACCTGAAACTGCACGAAAAACACGTCGCGTCAGGTCCATTCTTTATAAGTTATCAATCTAATGCAGGATCTGTGATTAAAAATGTCATTAATCTGACCTTGGCTAAGTCCAATAGCCTCTAACTAGGACAACAGCACCATCCAGATTTTAGAACCGTTCACACCAGAGGTGGAAAGAAATAAAAACCTTCTTCTAAGAACTTATGAGAATTGTTAGTTCTGTGTTCATTTTACCTTGAAATATTCATAGATGCTGTATATATATTTATTACACATTGTGTGATGAAATATTGGAGTAGGATTAAACAAGTTTGACTTTTTCCTCCTTATTAGTGTGTGCATTGGGTATGCATGTATTTTGTGTATAAGTATATTAATAAATTATATTGATATTTTGAGGGGTCTATATAAATGTTTGTGTGTATGAAGTTTTGCATACTGTAAGTAGGCTGAGTCATAGAAGTGTAAATGCATTTTTTTTCTTTATTGTACGTGTCTGCAGTCACAGGTCTGGAACAAAATATATTTTAAATATCAAAACTAAAGCTCAATAGGACAGTCATTCCAACTGAAACTTGGTTAACATGTGACTGAAATGATTTAAATTTACCTGCAAAACCAATATTTTATTTTAAACTTTTAGAAATTGGAGTGAAAATATGAAACGAGAGGCTGCAAGTCGTGGGGTCTGTTTTATCTACTGTCCCCTCATTTTAACCATAGCTCCTGTCTGCTTCCAAACGGCCACTAGAGGGCGCCAGTGCAACAATAACAGCTCAATACCACCATGAAATCCACATCGTGAACCTGGACTGACCTGCAGCTCTTTTCCAAGCCGCCTCTTTCCTCGCCTGTTGCTCTCTTCTCAGTTCTTCTTCCTCCTGCATCCAACAACAAGCTCATTAAAGCGGCGGCGGCGGCGGCGGCGGCGGCGGCGGCGGCGGCGGCGGCGGCGGCGGCGGCGGCGGCGGCGGCGGCGGCGCCGTGACTTGGGGCCCGGCGTCCTGCCTCCCTCTCCCGCCTCACATCATTAGGTGGCGGCGGCGGGGCTCGGAGGAGCCCGGCCCGGCTCTTTGAGAGAATCGGCGTTTTGATGAGCTTGTCACTGCCTCGCCCCAAACACGCCTCATTAGTGGTTCAGTGGAAACACCTTTCCACATCATCCCTCCTCACACACACACACACACACACACACACACACACACACACACACACACACACACACACACACTCTGCTTCTTCCCCTTTCTGCCTGCCTCTCTCCGGCCCCCCTCCTGCTCTCCTCCACTAATTAGCTGGCTTCTCCCTCTTCTGAGCTTCCCCAGTCACATCTCAAAGGGAGACGGATATGATTTTTCTTTAACCCAAAGGCCAACTTAATCAGCTGAATTAATGACTTTATTACTCGTTAGGCTCGGGGCCACGCTACGCCGCTCTCTCTGGCGCCCGGCGCTCCGTCTCTCTGCCTTCACCCCCTGCAGGAGTTTTTTACATTACAAAAATAGAAGTAAGACAAGAGGAGCGGGAGGCTGGGGGGGCGGGCGATGGGTGGCAGGGAGATACCGTGGTAATTGAAGAGATAAGGAGGCGCAGGTACACCCTAATGACCACGCTGACTATCAGCCGCAGGTCATTTATGTGCAGCGGGCTCAAAAGCAGGCGCAGATAATCAAAATGTAATTTCTTTTTTCCTTTTTTTGTAATCTTATAATTACCCTATCTGCGGGTAAAATAAGGATTATTTGCTTTTTTACAACTTCTCATAAAGGCCTCGTCATTTAAATATTCTTAATTAATCAGCAAAAAGGCACGGTGTGTGTCCGCTGGCCCTCACTTCTAATGGCTGAAATACGGTAATTAGTTGATAGATCAGAGTCTGTCGGCAGATGTATTACCACAATTGAAAAACAGCACTGATAAGGAGATGCGCCATTAGTCTTCTCATTTACTTGACAAACCCGTGCAGAGCCCAGGGCCCATACATTGGATGGGGTTCATGTCGCGGCAGCAGAATAATGAGGCGGCGCCGCTGCCGCCGCTCCGAGGCCGACTCCCACAACCCCATTCACGTTTCCCCGGACCACATGTGACCAGATGTGTGTTTTCTGAGCAACCGGTGGCTCCGTCCTCAGAATTTACCTGACGAATAATTTATATGCACAACACACAGCGTGTGTGTGTGTGTGTGTGTGTGTGTGTGTGAGAGAGAGAGAGAGAGAGAGAGTGAAGAGGAAAACTTCACTTTTAAATTTGAGATGAAATCCATGTTAAAGAAGTAAGAAGTGGAGTAGCTGAAAGTTCTTTTTGATTAATTTTTAGGTAGTTCTCAGGTCTCTTCAGCCTTTAAAGGTCGCACTGGTTACACTTGTTTTGCACTGCAGCAAACAATAAACGAATAACTTTCCCTTTATAAAGGTGTTAATGTGGTTAATTAAAAATAGCTGAGCCGAAATCAGAACTGGCGGGCTAACTAGCGGGCTAACCAGTGGGTTAACCAGCGGGCTAACCAGCGGGTTAACCAGTGGACTAACCAGCGGGCTAACTGGCAGACCGGACTACAGCCGGTTTCGGCCCACAGGTAGAGTAAGATCTGACCGTCGAAGCAATTGTCAGTTTCTCCCAATGATTCCCTTCATCGATTCCAGAGGGCAATAATGGCGTCATGATCAACGCCTGCACAGGTGAAGAGCAGGTGAAGAGGTAACTAACTAACTAACTAACTAACTAACAACCACTGCCTATCATGCCTTATTGCAAAGCGTGTTTTTACTGTTATCGTTAAATGAATGTCTCCTTGTTCATTTTTCCAAATGAGAATTGATAAAGCGGTGAATATTGAAGCAGAATGGAAAATAGAACCAGAATCATAAAAACCTCATGAGTTCCCTCCCCGGCCTGGAGCCTGACCCTCTGGAGTAATTCGGCACGTCACTGTTCATGATTGGCTGCTTTAAGCATTGAGACATGTTTGTCTTAAACTTTAAATCAGTGTAAATGTTGTTGCATTAATTTAGAATCAACGTCTTTTAAATTCAATCTTCCAGTTTGCAGCTTAATTGAATCATCTTCCCCGGTGCAGCAGAGCCATGATGGAAGTTTTATGGAACTTTGCGTGGTAAAGAATGTTTGAATTTCCTGGATGCGTTTCTTCCCGACGCGCTCACACACCGCCGGCAGGCATAATAAACAGTAATGTGCTAAAAACGGCTGCAAGCAACAATATATTCCCCCCAATCAACACCATTATAACGCCTGATGATGCAGTTATTGACAATACTTGCGAAGTGCAGGTGACTTCTCATTATCGGCTCCGGTGCCTCCGAAGATGACTGAAAGGAGACGTGTGAAAAACAAAGTGTGTGTGTGTGTGTGTGTGTGTGTGTGTGTGTGTGTGTGTGTGTGTAGTGATGGAGGGGAGTTAATTCAACTCAGACCTTCTGAGTTTCTGATTATTTCCAACAACATGGCTTCCTGGGCGCGTTAGTGAAGAGTAAGAAGTGAGGCGGCGCTGCGGCGGTGCTGCGGCGGCGCTGTCGGGCCGCGGCGTCTCGCCTGCTCGTCAGCAGACTCCGGGTGTGACCGACGATTTGGGCTCGGTTTCATGAAGCAGCTCCCCTCTCTCCCTCTGTCCCCCGGGGCCTATTAGCCGATTACACCTGAGCGCTGCCGTTTCGTATACCTGAGCTCACTTCCTGTGGTACGGCGTGACGGGCGGAGAGGAGGTGTTCACGCCGCCACATTCACAGTGAAAAGGAAGAGAAAAAAAAAATGGGGGGAGGAATTATTCATTAGTTCTGTGTTTGGCTCGTTCTGCCTCCCTCCTGATCCTCCTTGTTCAACAACTCTGGGCCACAAGCAGAATTGCAAATTAGCTCCTGGAAAAAAAATGGAATTAATTGGCTCGCCCTCGCAGGCTTCCCGTCAAAGTTTGGGGCCCGAGTGTGTCGGCGGTTCCCCTCCGAAGCGACGGCAGTGGAGGGGGGGGGGGGGTGGCCTCCACTACAGCACCTCCACTTTCAATTAGCAGCTCCAATCAGGGACCAGCGTCTGAAGTTCCTGCGATCAGTGAGCTGTGCGTCGCCGCTCGCTGTGATCTCAGATCGCAAATCAAGACCGTGGGTTCAGTAGGTGCGCTATTGATCCTCTTCCTGTGCAAAAACAACAACACTTCAAGGCTTAACATTCCGTTTTTGATGGTTATTCTGCTTTACTGCATTGTTTAGATTAGATGAATTAGGTGTGAGCTTCAGAAATACTATTTTGCATTAAAATTATGTTTCTTTTGAGATTGTGGTCATTTCAGGTACTAATTGGTTTTATTGAAAAATAAAAGAAGAAGACATTTTCGTTAAGTATATTACATTAAATATAAAAGTTTAATTTTAAAGGCACTATTTTAGCGGTCCGGCCCACTCACCATGAAGTTCCGCTGTTTGTGGCCTCGGAGCTGAAATGGTTCTTTAACAGTTTATCACAGCTGGACGTAATCTGAGCATCAGGCAGTAAACTGCTCTCCTGAAGTCGGTTTCTCACTCACTCACTCACTGCAGTCAGCGCGGCCAACCAACGGCCAGCCATTAAGAACCCGACTTCAACAACTAAACACAAAGAAGATTGTGATTTTTTTTTTTGTCACACAAATCTGAATATATTTTGAGTAAATCCAAACTCAATTACAAAACTAAATCTTGAAAAACTCCTCCAACACTTGGTAATTTACCCTTCACTTGCCACCAGTAGCGAGGACCCGAGGTTTGAGGTCGAGCCAGGGTCAGGAGGCCTTTCTGTGTGTGGTCTGCACGTTGCCCCTGTGTGCTTGTGTGGGTTTTCTCCAAGTTCTCCAGTTTCCCATTAGTTCGAGGTCAATAAGTGACCCTAACCGCCGCACACAGGAGCCTGCAGCCCGGCGGCGGATAAAGCAGGAAGAAAGATGGATGAATGACGGAGACTCTGACAGCAGTGATGGAAGAAACCAGCAGAACCAGCTCGGCTGTGTTTTGTTCCTCAGAATCAGGTCTGAGAGGCCAGAAACCAAATCTCACTGGCTGTCTGAGAGCGCCATCTAGTGGTGGAAATATGCTCTGCACGTGTGTGTGTGTGTGTGTGTGTGTGTGTGTGTGTGTGTGTGTGTGTGCGTGTGTTCAATGAGAGGAGAATAAAGTGAACAAAAGTTGTTTTATTGGTAAAAAATAAATATCACAGTGAAAAAACGAAGAGAGAGAGTGTGTGTGTGTGTGTCTCAGAGCACTGAGCGGTATTTACACGCGAACATCAGCCACACGGCGCACACGTCTTCAGGATACACACACACCCGAACACGCACCGCCAGCCTCACGTGGTCGCCACGGCAACAGATGATCTCCTCACAGAACGGAGACCTGAGGAGGGAGAGGAGGAAGAGGAGGAAGAGGAGGAGGAGAGTCTGCTTTCACTTCAGCTCTGTCAACAACTTCAGTTTCAACATTTAGACGTCATGTTTCACATTTCTGAGAATAAAACATCTGACCACACTAAAAACACACTAAAATCATTGAAAAGAGATTTTTTTCTACACTCAGAATCAAATTGAAGTGAATCAATTATGTATCACTGGTTTTTATCACCTATTAACAAAAATAATTTCATAAAAGACAGAGAAAAAGGATTGAAATATCTGAATTTATGTGTAACAAATTTTCACTTTTTGCATTTGGAATATTAAACTTTTCCTTTTTTTTTTTGGGTTGTTTTTTTTTTTACACGTAATTTGATTACATCGATGACTTGAAAGGGTTAAAAAAAGTGTTTTTCTCTTTTAAATTCATTTTCTTTGGTTTTTGTGACAAAGTTGTGTTTACTGCATATTTTCTACAATGATCCATTTTTGTTTCTCAAATCTAATTTTTAAGCAGTTCCAATAATAACAAAAACACTAGAATATATCTTTACAACGTTTCATCTTAACATTGTGATAAAGTCTGATGTGATCATGAATCATGAAGTTAATTATCGCTTTCCCCTGCTGAGTCTGAACACATCACTAGATGTATTAAGGAAGGACCTGCAGCAGGTGGTGAGGAAGTCTGAGCACATCATGAACTGACCACTGCCTTCCCTCAGAGACTTTTACAGGAAACACCCTCTGAACCCTCGCTGGTCACAACGGACTGCAACACACACCTGGTCAGTTCGCTCATGGAACATCTGCTCCTTCACTGGGTGGCGCCGTGTTACCTGAGGCAGGTGGAGAAGGCCCTGCGGGCGTTGCGGTGCAGGAAGTGGATGGGGAAGCCTTTGAAGGTGTGTCCGTCCGGCACGGCTCTCCGCACGGCGTCCTGGAACTCCTCGTTGCCGCAGGAGACGCCGGCGCAGCGCTCCAGCTCGTAGGCCCACAGCGCCGAGGACAGCAGGTAGGACAGGTGGTCGTCCCACACCGTGGCCAGGTCCAGGTCCTGGAGGAGGGACAGGGACCTCAGGGAGACCCTCCTCGGGGGAATCTGAATGTGGACAGTGACGGCGCGACCTCTGAACTCCGTACCTTGCGGTGTTCGGACACCAGGCGGCGCATCTCCAGCTCCAGCTGGTTGCTGGCCGCGGCAGCGTCCAGGGAGGGGGCGCAGAGCGGGGGCAGGGGGGGCAGCGAGGCGGTGGAGCCGGGGGCGCACACCGACTGCAGGGCCTCCTCGCTCATGGCCTTCCAGCGGGACGGATTCTGCAGCGAGGGGAAAGCTCCTGACTGGGCGGCTCGGGGGTCTGGGGTCCGGCGCCGGGGGGACGCCGCTCCTACCTGGAAGTCGAAGACACTCAGCTCCACGGCGTCCGACGGCTGGCAGTTGGCCAGGAAGCAGCGGTGGTTGAAGACGCAGCCCACGGTGCGGTACGGGGACGAGGGTCTGGGCTGGGGGGCCAGCGGCGGCGCGTCGGGGTCGACGGCCCGGTGCAGGTACCTGAGCAGCGACAGACCCGCCTCGGTATCTCAGCGTCCCCGCATCGCCCCGCACGCCGCCCCCCGCCCCGGCCGTGTGTCTGACCTGTGCGCCGTCAGGCTCTCCCAGAAGGTCACGCTGCCGTCGGCGCCGCGGCTCAGCACCCAGGCGTGCGGCGTCCCTCTGCCTTTGGTTCCCACGCACACATAGGCGTCCAGGCCGAAGCCCAGCAGCAGGCTGCAGAGCAGCGCCGCGTGGTCCTCGCAGTCCCCCTGAGGACACGGAGACACACTCTGTCATCTGGAACTGAATTTAACGAATATTTACTATAATCCCAAATTAGTAAACAACTTCTTATGTAACAACCGAAGCATTTCAACATTTACATTTATTTCTTCTACCCTTCTAAATCTTTACAAAACTTTAATTTAACCTAAATAAATCACAATTTGTTTGACATTTATTTCCTGACATCTCAAATTGTTAATTTATATTACAAATAAATCCAAAAATGTAAATTCTGGATGTAACAACTGTAAATCATCACAGTACAGGAAGACGATTCTATTCCTCAGATCTAGTTTTAGTATTTATACGTTCAGTCTCATTTCCAACAGAGGCCTCTGCCTCACAGTGAGTCCAGCTCTGCTTTAGAAACACTCACTTTTCATACAGACTTCAACCTCGAAGGCGGAGACTTCATTCTAAAACTTCCTTTGCGAAACAGTTTAACTCCCGTTATTTTTAGGACGTGATTAAGGATCATCAGGTGGAATGAAAATGTCCGACAAATTCATCTGGGGTGTCAAACGTAAGGCCCGTGGACCAAACATGCACCAGAAGGTTTCATTCAGATTTACTTCATATTGAGATTGTCATCATTTTTTATTCTTCATAAAACTGTCATTCATTCATTTTCTGTAGTAATTGTTTGGTTTGGTGAAAATGCAGACTTGTAAAGGTTATTCTTGGAATATTCGACCAGTCCGGCTCACTCCACATGAAATGCGGCTGTTTGCAGCCCCTGAACTGAAGAGTGTTTGACAGGACGGTTTCCTGATCATTCTGTCTGAAACCTGAAGAGTCCACAATACCCTGTCCTGGCTGCACTCCTGGCCTTTAAACACACACACGAGTAAAGGGAAAGGGCTTGGCAGCCACCGGATGGTGTGTGACAGTGCGGTAGTGTGACTCCTGGCGGAGCAGCGTTCCTGTAAAGAGGCCCGGGCTGCTGCAGAATGATAGATGTTCCCCAGAAGTGCTAATCTGGACGGAAGCTCGGGAACAGGCTGGGGACTGATGAGGCCAAATTAATTTTCCCCGGAATGAAAGTCATAAATCACGGCTGACAAGGGCCACTCTGTGAGAGTTGTGTTGCGTCTGTCTTGCCAGGGGAGGCAGGGGAACGCTCGTCCCGCGGTGGTCTGGGAAATTCCCCGCCGTCGGGCGGAGGAGGAGGGGGGAGAGAGAAAACACATCAGTCAGTCAAGTTCTGAGAAAGCGCCGCGGCCGAGCACGCCACTGAACCCGCCTCAGGTCAGCCCGCTGCACTCAGCGAAAAACAAACCTTCCTGAAATTCAGCACAGAAAAAAACCCTGACGAGGGCCCGAAGCAGCGCTTCTCATCTTTTCGTCTTCCTGTTGCCATGGTAACGTGCTGAGTTCCTAAACTTCAGGACCACATTAAATTCAGAGTGAAGAATATTCTGCACTTCTTTAGGATTCAGAGGATATTTAGAGGAAATGACTATATTATCACCAAACCAGGCAATTCCAACAGAGAACGCCAATTTTAACGAAGCCTTCTGGTGTGAAGCTGCTTCTCCCGGCGTTACCTTCCCGGTGCAGAGGAACGCCAGCAGCGTGCACCACTGCTCCTGCTTGCCCGCCCCGCCCCCCACCACCGGCGCCCTCTGCTGGGCCAGCAGGCTGACGAAGCAGGCCGCCTGGCGGGGGCTCTCCAGGAGGCGCCCGGCGCGCAGGACCCGCACGTAGGAACACACCGGCCTGTTCACGCCGTTCTCATCCTGCACGGCGCGCACACACACACACACACACACACACACACACACACACACACACACGAGGCTGATGGAACGTTCCTGCACAACATCAGGTGGTAATAATACATGTGACAATGCTGAGAGTTCTGAAAATACAACATGTTTTTATCATGCCTTTGTAAAGAAGTGCTCTTCCAGATAATTCACAGCAGACACAATGCGTTGTGTCACTTCAAACACTGAATATAAGCATCCAAACATCTCGTTCTGAGCCTGTGAATCCGCCGTCAGTGGAGGGTTTTGTCCTCACATGTCCTTTAGGCTGTAAATCTGGAATGTTTACGGAGAAAGCCCCGGCTGCGGCTCGGCCACTCGTCACCGGGCGGAGGTCCGCTCGGCTCGTCAACGTGACCGCGTCTCCCGTCACGCTCGACGGAGCGGCTCGGATGAAGGCGGGGTGAAGATTATGAACGGTTTGGTCACAAGAACGGATGGAGGACTGGAGGACGGCTGCAGCTGCTCAACTCTCAGGAAGAGGATCTGAACGCTTTATGTCCTGTGAAAACTTTTCTCCATCACATGAGCAAAGTTTAAAATCTTATTTTTCTGCTTCTGACCTCTGCACCGTGGCCAAACAACGAGGGCTTCACCTTAATACAATCCTTTCATGAGTTAATGGATCATCTTTGTGAATCTATTTGGATGAGAAGCGTCTCCTTTCGTGACCGTCCCACTCTGAGCAGAGCAGCATCCAAACATCAGGAAACCACGGCCCTGTGAATCGTATCTACATTTTTCATTTGAGTGAAGCTTCATGTTTCCGTGACAATGTTTTAAAAATGGCGTCCTTTTCCATGGAAATGACAGAAACTCTGAAAACGATGTAGTTTGTTTTGGCGGAACACTTTTAGCCCTTTCTGTTCATTTATTCTCTTTAACTTTTAATTTCAGACATAAAAAAAATTCTAAATTAACACAAAGAAAGTGAAAACATGCTCAAAACAGGAAGCTTATGAACTCCTTCTCCAGTCCAGTTTTCAAGTTTCATCCTATAAATGAGTGTTTTTCCTGCCTGTGTTGTTTGTTTTTGTCATTCCTGTTTCTCTTTGTCAAACCTGAGCAAAGATCTTGACCAGCTTGGACTGGTGCGACGGACGGATCTCCAGGAACTCCCTCCACCACTGCTTGGCGTAAACCAGGAAGAGCCGCTCCTTCTCGGCCGTCCTCTGCCTCTCCAGCGATTGCTGGGTGAGAAAACGACACGGCGGCGTCACTCCGGCGGCTGAGAGCGCTGGACGGCAGCGAGCAGACAGACGGAGGTGGAGAGGAGAGCAGACCTGCGTGCGGACCACGTCCCGGCTCAGGGTCTCTGAGAGAGGAGGGAACAGCTCCAGGCTGAGCGTCAGAACCCCGGCGGGGAGTTTACACTCGCTTCCTGCAGACGGGAAAACTGATCACTGAGAGCCGAGTGTTGACAGACAAGGAACAAGAACACTGGATCTGTTTCACAGAGGAAGAAGAAAATCAAGCTTTACTCCAATATAAATGATATATTTCTGCGTTTTCACTTGAAACTGTGGCTGAAACAGTTCCTCGCCGTTGCTCACCGACTCCCATCAGCTCCACGGCGATGCAGGTCTTCCCGCCGGGCGAGCTGAGGACAGCCCTCCAGTCCAGGAAGTAGGAGGAGACCAGCGCGGTCTCGCCGGAGGTGTCAGTCTTGATCAGCACCAGATGAACCGGGTCGCACATGGACAGCATGCCGGTGGCGTCCACCATCTTACTGCCCTCTCCTGCGGCGACAACAGTGAGTTTACCAGACGGACCCGGACGCTCGGCTGCGCTGCCACAGCGCTCGGGGGAGGCGGACCTGCGGCGTCTTTGTGGATCTGGAAGAGGAAGCCCTCCTTCAGGTCGGGCTCGCAGGCGCAGGGAACCGGTCTGGAGCGAAACCTCTGGTTGCGAAAGTGCAGGTAGAGCGTGAAGGTGGAGCACACCTGACCCGGCAGCGGCTCGGGCTCCTGGAGGTGCTCCAGGAAGGCTTTGCCTCCGAGCACCTGGAGGTACAGGCAGCGCCTGGAGGGGTCGATGCTGGCTGAGAGGACCGACACACACAGCGTTTAAAATGCAATGCGATGTGGGGAGATTCTGATGTGTTTATGATGAACCTCACTTTTCTTCAGCTCAACAGGATGAGCTGCAGGCTCTGGACGAGATGTTGTCTCAGGACGTGTGGTTGCCTCCTGTCACAGGAGAAAGCTCACAATCAAGACACTTCAGACGTGCTCTCGGATCCGACGGGGCGCAGCGATGAGCGACCTGAGTGAAGTGGAGGTCCTTCATGACGTCGTCTATGATGCCTCTGCGGTGCAGAGTGTGCAGGAAGTCCGTCTCAGACAGAGCGCGCTGGGCCGGCCCAGGGTCGTCCCTCACGCTCTCTGCCAACACGTCTCGGATCTTCCCGTGAATATCCATCTGGAAAACAGAATCACACTGAAATGTCTTTCCCTAAAACAAGCATTATCAGAATCTGTGAACTGGTTACCGCCTGCCTTTTGATGTCACTGATGTGTTGGAAAGTAAGACATTGCAGGAAAACAAACAGCAGCCCCTTTTGACAAGGAGCTCACGCAGAATGAAGCCCCTCTTCACTGAGTCGCACGAAAGTAAATCATGCACGGAGAAACTGTCTGGCCTGTGATTCGATACAGGGAGCCAACTCCCGACAAAAACAGACGTCTTCAAGGTGTCACATGCAACAGCAGGGCTGTGTGAATTCGGCTGAAGAGGACACACACCCTGCTGGACTGCAGCAATGTGATGAACCGTCCATATCCATGGACAATGACCACTCATTCTGAGGCCACACCGGATTGCATTCTCTATAGTAATAGTTTGGTTTTGTGAAAACAGACAACTTCGTCACGTATGCTCAGCACCACGACAAAGAAAAACCTTTAAGTTTACATTTCGAGGTTATGATAGCACTATATTTCTGGTGCAGCCCATTCAAGATGAAATTAAGCTGATTAATGTGCAATCTCTGTTGTTGCTGCTCTTATGGCTTTTTATTTGAAGGTTACACACAAAGGCATGGTATTGTGTCACTTTCTGATTTGCCTGAGGGGAATAAACTCTCACCTCGCAGGATTACAGTTGGGCCGTCTGCATGGGTTCAACCTGTGTGTTAAAATTCTGTCTCACACAGGGGCATCAGCCATCCTGTACGGTGTGAGTCTGCTGGAGCAGCAGCATCACAGAGAGGAGAGGGAGAAGCTGGACAAGTCCAGCTCTGTCCTGGACCATCCTCTGAATTCGTTGCATGAGGTGGGTGACAGGAGGGTCCTGGATAAAGACAGGTCCATGCTGGACCGTGAGTCACACCCCCTGCAGGACGTCCTGTCCTCTCTGAGGAGCAGCTTCAGTGACAGACTGATCCACCCCGACAGTGTGAGGGAAATACGCTGCAGCTCATTCATTCGTTCTAAAAAAAGTCTAAAAACAAGCTCATGAGGTTAACTGGTCACCCTAAATTGTCCCTAGGTGTGGATGTGAGTGTGTGGTTGTCTGCATTCGTGTACAGTAAAGATATGTATATTTAGCTCAGCGTGAGCATGTAGAGAGTTAAAAACCAATGCGTTTGTCTCACTTTGAACATGTACAGAGCTAATATCTATGTTTTGCGGGCATAAAGCGTGTTCAGAGTGAAGATCTGTGTGTCTGGCTCACCTGGAGCAGATGGTTGTGAATAATCTGCTTCAGCTCGGAAGCTTTCTGTGGAGGTAAAGACATCTCTGCTCAGCTCAGCTGTTCGTCCAGAGTCCCCAAAATGTTCCCTCCTGACAACTACGAACGACTGTATCCTTTCTTACGCCAGCTATATTTGATAGAGAAAGACATTTGTGCTGTAAAAATTAAAACTTAACTCCGGAGTTTGACAGCTAGCAGTTTGAACTGTGGCGGAAAAGCAAGCGGGAGTGTGCCCCTGCTGATGCCTGAAGGAAATAATAACAATGCAACTATTTTACTGTAAATCTGAATTTATTGTGTTAAGCTGTGAAAAAAGAAGATTGTGTTCGTTTAATGCTACACCGGTTTAAGTTTCTTCCCGCTTTTGTTGTCATAATAGTTGTTTTTTTCATCAGGAGATTGTAGTATATGCCTTAATGTCGTCACAATAAGCGCCTATTAGCAAAAAGGACCTTTTGTAGTCCAATCTGTAGTTTTTTCTTCTTCTGGAAGCGTTGTAGTAAATAAAACATTTTATATTTCAGTTTTTTAGTTTAACTACTTGCCAGATTAATGGATATTATTTCAAACAAAACAAATAATTCATCTCCTGTCACTTTATACTTTAGCTTTCCAGAGATTTGGATATATTTCATGATGAAATTGACATTCTCAAAATAAACATTTGTTTTCCAGGGAACTTATTGGTTTCCCTGAAGCAGACGTGGGTAAAGTGGCACATGTGATTTCCAATCCCATTTTGGCCTGCAAGCCATTTCCCAAAAGTCCGTAAATGATCGGTTGAATGAGTGAAAAGAGCATTTGAACCAGGAATCACCGCTGACCACTCCAGCAGCCCTGAGCAATTAGAAATGCATTTTATGTGTGGAGCACATTACACGTGAGCTTCAGTCTCTGCGCTGGCTGTCTGCTTGTCAAAGGATCCACTTCTGCTCTGAAAAGCTTTATAGTCTCGAGCCTGAATACATCTCAGATTTACTTCTAGCATCCTGAACATGCTGAGGTCCCCATAATGAGGTCTGAGAATGTTCATAATCAGAACAAACAAGATGAAGCAGCTTTTAGTTCTTATGCTTCTCACTGGAAGACTCCCTACTGACACTCAAATTTACTTTACCATAATATTACTATAAATGTAATACTATTTTTTTTTTATTTCTACTTTTCCTGCTACCACCATTATCAGGATGACTACTCCTCACTTTGTGTCTGACTGGTGCTCTTGAATTAATTTTACCTTTAAAAAAAAACACTTGTATTCTGATTAAATATATTCAATTTGCACAGTTTGTTTCTTACCAAATCGAGTGAAATCCTGATATAACCTCATGTTTGAAGCACCCCGGTAGTGAAGATTTTTTTTTTGTACAACTTTTAATCATCCAAATATTGATAAGCAAGTTTATGTGCCCATTTGTAATTCAGCAAAGTAATTTTAACTTGTTTTATTTTCACTTCTAAGTCAATTTATATTCAATCTGACCAAATCTGTCCTGAAATACCCACATGATCAATCTGTTTATAGCTCTTAAAGAGGAACGAGGAGAATCCCCCTGCTTTCTGGAAGTGTTCCTCCCATTCCGGCTCCCCCGGGAAGTGAAAACGAAATTAGCAGAGCAGTCGATGAGTGCGAGGCCTCTTCTTGAAATCCTGCATGTGTTCCTGGAACAGGCAGAGAGGCCTCCGGTCTGCAGTCATCGATCCAGCTCATGGTCAGAATGAGATTAAGAGTGGAACAGAACTGTGGACGAGAGCGACCTGCTCAATATTCACAATTTCAACAAAAACACAAGCAGGGTTTGATTTAAGAAAACAAAAAAGGAAGAAAAACAAAAGAACATTTTATTTGTCAGAATTTCATGTTTTGCTGCAGCTGGACTGTGTACAAAACTTCCTCTGAAGTCTTCAGAGGGAAACGAGTGGAATGTTCTGGTCAGACGTCTGGGATGGATGAGAGGAGAATCAAACATTTCATTTCTGCATCACTACACGCCAAAGACACATTTGGTGTGAATTCGACTCCCGACACGTTCGGCGGGCGCTCGGCCGCTGATGCTGTTCCTGGGAAACCCTCGGAGCTCGCCACGTTCTCTGCTTCAGCTCGTTTCAAGGCACATTAAAGCTATAGCCACCAGGAAACCCGGGAGTCGAGGATTTAACTCGGCGCTCCGGGGAGCTGTGTTCACACTGCGCAGGTTCACACAATAAGAAAAATAACTGGAGAAGCGAATAACGCTCGCTAAGAAGAGCTTCCTCTTTGGATCAGCATGAAAACCATAACTCACATGTAAGAAGTGTACTGAAGGAGCAATTCAGAGTTCAGAAGGTGGGTGTGCAGACTGAGGAGGAGTTAAAGGGACCAGGAAGGCATCAGATCTGCACTGTGAGCTTTTATTTAAGGTGAAGTGTCGTCTCTGACGGCTCAAACGTTTGAAGCAGTAACAATCTAACAGAACTGCTTCATACATGATAGAAGCTTGTAAAAATGTTGGAAAATCCCAGAGTGAACCCAAACTGCAGCGAGTGTGAACACAGCCGTCAGCGTGGCGGCTGCAGGTCGTCCAGGACATTCCGAAACTCATTTGGTGACGCTGTGGTTCAAGTGATGGGAGAGAGGATACATTCCACATCATGGGAGCACACTGAACAGCCCGGCAGCGCTGCTTTGGTTTTTCCTTTAAAAACAAAAGAACAGACAGTGGGAGAACTGGAACGTTACACCGACGCACCCATCCAGTGGGTCATAACATGTCGAGAGGCCACAACCAAAATCTGAGAGGAGGAACAAGCCTCGCTCGGAGAAGGACAAAGAACGGAGGGTTAAAAGGTTAAACATCTGAGCTGCAGTGTCCGCTCACACAAAAATAGAAATCTGGCCGAACCGGGGATGATGCCCTGCAAAAAGACGTGAGTGGAAGAACAAGTGGTGCTCCGAAGAAAAAAAAAAAAAAAGAAAAAAAAAACACCCCAGAAACCCTCAAATTACAGAACCTCCCCGGAAGGTGAGCCGAGGAGCCGCGTTCAGACAGCAGGCTGCAGATGAAACCCCGAGAGGAGGGAAGCTGAGAGAAAGGCTCCTCCAGGCGGTTCCGTCGGCTTCACTCACTCCGAATCACAGCAAATGATCCCGATCTCATCAGCTTCACCTTTCCAACCAGAACCAGAGTGACGGTTCAGTGTTTTACAGTGTCGTGTGACATGTGAAAACATTACAACGTGCTTAAACTCAAAACGTGACTCTCCAGTGTTTGAAGTGACTGAATTAACCTAGCTGATGTGTGCAGAACAGTTTGGCTTGAGGTTGCCATGGTTACTGATCTCCAGACGAGGGTTTTGGGGTTGAATCCCCCCGCTGTCTGAGCGCGGCTCCCGACACAGCGCTAAGAGAGCCCCTCTGCTGGGAAACGGCACATTCATGACCAGAGACGAGACGGGAAAGGAAACGTAACCACCGTGCTGGCACCGAGATCCTGAGATGTTACGAGTTTTTTGTCCTTGTTAAGATCTTACATGAAAAATATATGCACACTCATTTGATCTAGCGCTCCCGCAGTTTTTTGACCTTAAGAAATAAATACCCTCAGTTATGCAACGTTACCACCTAAACCTACTTAGAGAAAAGAAAGTACCTAATCCCAGGTACCAGGTGCAAAATACGAGTGAGTCTCAGTCCCGGCTCTCACTGGGAGAACATCCAGCACAGCAGGCCGATGGCCAGGACGGCGCCGGCGCCGGCGCCCACGTTCAGCAGGACGGGCCTCCAGAACTGCCACTGCTCCCGCTTCCTCTCAGAGTCCGTCAGTCTCTGCCGCATCTGCTGCACCTTCTGCGCCGTGCTGGCGATCCTCTCCTCGCGGTGCCGCTTCCTCACACTGGAAGGACACACGGTTTGAGACCGGTCAGCCCCACGCTCTAAAATGCTCTGAGCGGTCGTCTTCCTCTCGTCACTTACTTCCCAGAGTTTTGGTCCGTGCTGTGGTCTCCTCCCGCCAGCTGCTGGTCCCCTGAGGCGCCCTCCTGCGGCTCCGGGCTCGGCCCGTTGGGCCTGCTGTCGTTGAGGTGAGGTCTGGGCGGGGGCGGAGGGGGAGGGGGGAGGTCCGGCTCCGAGTCTTCCTCACTCGACACCCTCTGCTGCGAACGAGAGACACGAGACGCAGAGACTTGGCGGAGGGTCGGAGGAAGACGAGCAGATGAACTTCACCCCCGCTGTTCAGGCTGAGCTCTGATCGTGGTGCAAACAGGCGACTCAACAGAGCTCAGATCTAACAGGCGGCCGTTACGTCTTCTGAGTGACCTGCACGGCTTTTCAAACTGATGAAGTATGAAGGATCGGTCAGGACTCAAGAGCTGGCCATGAAAATCCAGTCTGCCTCCACAACGGCTCTGATTTCAGCCAGATTCAGATGTTAAGACCACACAAACCAAAACACCATCTGGAAGAGGTGCTGTGTCCCTGCTGATGATCAAACATAAGGCCCGTGGGCCAAAACCAGCTCACAGGAAGCTCTAACCTGGCCCGCCAAGCCACCAAGAATGGAGTGGCAGCCAGCCCCGGGGTGTTCAGGTACCTGTGCTGCCGGGCTGCTGGTCAGGATGAGCTTGGCTCCCTCGATGACGGCCATGTAGGAGAAGCGGAGCTGGTCGGGGGTCTGGATCAGGCCCATGCGGTACTCCCTCATGCTCAGCAGCACCTTCTGAATGTCCACTGACCAAGGGTCCGTCCTCCTGTCCATCTGCACAACATGAGAGGAGAATTAACGAAACCTGAAGAAATGATAGGCGCCTGAACGTTTCATGAACCAGCCCTGAACGCAGCAGAGGGAGATAGAGGGAGGAACAAACCCAACACTCAGGAACAATGGCGCTCCTACACAGTACCACTCATTGTTTTTCCTTCCGTCACTCCTGTGTAAACTTCTCAAGTTGTGAAGTGAGAAAACTTGCGTGGCAGTGTTGGAGCGGTGAGAAAAACACACACGTCTCAGACAATCGCCGCCTTCATTCCTGCCTCGCTGCAGCGGAAATCTCCAAGTATAAAACCGACAAGCCACGACTCATCCGAGAGGGAGCGCCAGGTTTTAACCCTTTCCTCACCAGGACGAGGCAGGAGTCCACCAGGGCGAAGGTGCCGGAGCGGCCGATGCCGGCGCTGCAGTGCACCACGGAGGGGCCGTGCTCGGGCCCCAGCGAGCCCGACTCCCGCACCTTGAACAGGAAGCTGAGGAAGGAGGCGGGGGACTCGGGGACGCCGAAGTCAGGCCACGTGGTGTAGTGAAAGTGGTAGATCTCTCTGGACTCCCCCGTCTGCAACACACAAGGTGGACATGCTGACGAAGGGGTGTGTGTGTGTTTGTGTGTCTGTGTGTGTGCCGTGCTGCACATTTCAGAAAAGTTGAGTTTTCCCCGTTTCCATGGAGAAACGACAGTTTCTGCCTGGGCTCCCCCCCGGCTCACCTTGGTGTTGCGCAGCTCCAGCACCCGGACGGTGTAATGCGACTGGTCCTCCTCCGACAGCAGCCGCACCACGAAGCCCGTGTCTGTGAAGGACTGCTGCTGCTCCTCCGACGTGGGCCAGTACTGCGCACACTTCTCCTGCAGAGACCCAGACCGGTCAGCACGCCCGCTTAGCGCCCACAAGGCCCACATGGCCGCACGTGTGTGTGTGTGTGTGTGTGTGTGTGTGTGTTCACTATTTATTCACTAGTGATTCCAGGAATCCGTCCTACTCGAGCGATAGCAGGACTAATGTGACGGGATGTGGCGTTGTGATTATGTAACTCGCCCTCGGGGTCGCGGCAGCTTGTTTCCACGACTCACACACAGGCAGCTCATGGATCCGAGACGTTTGAGGCTTCTGAGTGTTTCAGTCTGTTACGGCGGAGGTGTCGGCTCAGGCTGGCGCTCGCACAGTTACTTTAATCTTTGAACAATCACTGTTACTTAGAGACTATTGCTGATCTCACCATAGAAGAAAAAACACGGCAGCAAGTCATGAAATCCTTCATCTTGACAGACAGAGAGCTGATTTTATTTAACAAGTAAAACTTGAGACAACATTAAAATGGGATATTTTTTCATAAATATCTTTATATTGTTAAATGTTTCTAGAAAAAATTTTTTTCCACCATTTTCTCCTGTTTTGTGATTATTCTGGCTGTCTGGTTATTATTGTGCTGAAGCGACGTTACTGCAGGAAAATAAACTAAAACTAAGATCATTCTGATCATAAATCAAGGTAAATAAAACCTTAAAAATACCAAACATTCAACCACTTTAAGGATATGAAACCCACAAAACACAAGTTAATGTATCAGGAAGTTTGACATATTTTATATACAATATTATATAAACTTAGATTCTAATGTTCATTATCAATTAGTTTTTATCCTGTCTCATTTGCTACGCTCACTTTCTCTTCTTTTTATTCTGCGTGGAGCAACACTGGAAAAAAAAAAGCCTCCGGAATTAAGGATTTCTGCTCTTTTGATTTTTTCATTTTTAACACAAAAGATATTTTAAGTTCATATTTTGAAAAGAAAATCTGTCTTCCAGTCAGTTGCTGTACCTACCTCAGGAATAAAAAGAGATTTAATTTCACGCAGTATTGTATAGAAGATGAGAAAACACAGTATTAGATTAACAGAAATAGTAAGAAGAAATTTCCCTTAAGTTATTTTGGTTAAAAGGATCTTGAATAATGGTATCACTGACGCAGAAGTGTGTGTGACTGGAGTGTGTTTGGGAGCAGGAGTGTGCCGTGCAGCGCCGGGCTGGACTCACCGATCCTTTCTCGATCACTCTGTTGAGCATGATCACAGCTTTGGAGTTCTGCTCCCAGATCATCAGCCAGAAGTGACCGCAGGTGTTCCTCAGAGGCCCCTGATCCGAACACACACCGAGGGAGAAAGGTGAAAAATACAGGAAAAAGAAAAAAACCCCAAACCGTGTCTGCCTGGGTGTTCCGGCTGCCCACCTGAGAGAGGATGTACGCTCTCTGGGCCTCCTCCACCGACACCAGGCTCGCATTGATGTAGTCGTTCTCCGAGTTCTCCAGTTTGACCCGACTGTGGTCGTCTGAAAGCCAAAGCAAACGTCACAGAGCGGCTTACAGCTCAAACATTCCCCTGGACCCTCGTCGCGGTGCGTCTCTAAACCCCCCCCACACTCACATGGACTGACATCTCTGTAGCGGTTCAGGTTGCGGTTGACGGGAAGCTTCGCCACTTTGTACGGATGCTCGCCGGCTTGGTTACGAATCTCCTGGTAAAGACAGAAACAGAGGATTTACTTTCCCTTGAGAGCCGGGCTTCAGCTAAACAGCAGACTGACATTCTAAAGAGCTTGATTCCAGTAAAGCTATTGTCTGACGATCTGGCACCGATCTGCTTTGTTCAATTTACATTTGACAAGCTAGTGTGTTCAAATGGTATTTTTACTGCACTGCTATTGTGCATGTGTGTGTTCAGTGTGTGTGGGTGCGGCTGAAATCTCTTGTAATGACAGTGAATCACATGCTGTTAGTGATGAAGGTACCCCACCCATCCTGGACATCACCTGTCCTCCATGCTACGCTCCGCACTCCCAAAAACCTCCAGAAAGAGGAGAACACAGCCAGACTCACCACACACACACACACACACACACACACACACACACACACACACACACACACACACACACACACACACACACAAGAATCCAGAGCAACTACGAAAGTCACGCTGTCATCATGAATTTGTAAAAACACCCATAATGCAACTGACTAAACTAATCATACTTTATTAATCCCTTCAAAAATTCCTACATTTACCCCTTCTATTTATAGGATGTGGTGGGCAGCCACATTAAGGGGAGCTGATGGGGGTCAAGGGTCATGCTCGGGGACCTGCAATCAGAAGATTGAGAAACGATCACATTACTTCCCATCTGTGGCACAGCCACATTCACTGGTTTGGTGCAGTGATAGTCGAGCAGCGGATTCAGATAAGTAATTTCCAGGCTCGAATCCCATAGGTCACCTGAGCATGACCCCTGAACCCCATCAGGACTGTAATGTGGCCACACACCAAATCCTAGGAATTGGATGGGTGAATTCAGAAAAAAAAAAAAAATCAATTCCCAAAGGAGATTAATAAAGTATGATTAGCTTAGTTGAAAGTGAAATCCATTCCATTTCCTTCAGGAGGATTTAATCCCCCCTCATCAGCTACACATCTTTCTATATTAAACTACTTAGGTAACTGTTACAGCACTGATGTTGTTTACAGTGTAACACAGGTGATGTGGATCAGGTATCTGTTTACCACAGGTAAATGTCAGGAGTCAAACACCTGCAGCCCCACGCTGTCCTCCAGCCTGTGTATGAATAACTGCAGTGTAACAGCCTCAGTTACACAGAGATTGACTATGTGCGTGAGAGAAGAGAGAGAGAGAGAGAGAGAGAGAGAGAGAGAGAGAGAGAGAGAGAGAGAGAGAGGAGAGAGAGAGAGAGACAGCTGGCTAAAAACAGTTTTCTCTGGAAGTCCCGATGAGTTCTTCAGAAACTGCAGCTTGACGTCGGTAGCGTCAGCCGGCGTTTAGCTCCCCGCCGCTGCACGTTTCACGGCTACGGAAGTCACTGACTGCTAGCTCCAAAATGTTACTTTCTCGCCGCTACACGTAACCGGGAAAAGGCGCGACAAGGCGTACAAGTTCACAGACTTACATGTGTCTGGCATGAGGCTATAGGCCGCTAAAGTAGAGGAGGAAGTGCTGAACGTGATGGCTAAAGAATTAGCCTAGCTAAGTTAGCTAGCAGCCAATCGTCATAGAAACACGCGAGGCCCGGATCCCGGTGTTTTGGGCTAACTCGATTCCCAATTAACTGGTGACAAACTCCCTTCAGCGTCCTGCTGGTAAAAAGCAGATGTGGAAATACAATTCACAAAAAAGCAGAACTCTTCGTGATTTTATTATGAAATGCAGATAAACAGCGTTCGCCAGGACACCCACGGGTTTCAGTCGGGTTTAATAGCTCTCTTTCAACTTGCAGTACAGACCAACGCTACAGGAAGTTGGCCGCCACTTAACAGGGAAAACCAGTTAATCCGAAAACACCGGGGGGTCCGAGGCCCGGAGGTCCGGGGTACAGGATCCACGGCCCGGGATCTGGACTTACGTTGTAGAGGTTCTGCCATCCCCCGGACGAATCGATTCCTCATATTCCCGCTCCATGGTGTCCGTAAACGGAAACACTCTGCCGGGATAACTCTCGGTGTTCGCGGCACCGTCCACCAACGCACTCCAGTCTGTCAGCCATCTGAACGCGGCGCGTGTGTGCGTGCGTGTGTGTGAGTAGGATCCCTGCTGGGAGTCAGTCTGCCGCTCCGCACAACACCACACACACAGTAGCAGAAACGCGCGGTTGCCAGTTCTGCGTTCACCACAAGGCTTCTTTAATGAATATGCTTGGAACAACCATGGCAACCTCAAGGCGAACAATAAGGAATTGGATGTTTCTTCACCAACAAAACGAAATTGACATTTCGTTTACATTGAAGAAAACGCATAATCATTATTATTATTAGTGAAATAGGATATTGTTACATAATTAGATTAAGTTATGAAAGAAAATCATCACAAAACATGTCAAATAAGAATTAATATTTCAAAGAGTTCATTGTTCATAATTAGAAATAGTAAATTATACTGAATATGAAGAAAAACAGCATATATTCAATTTACAAATAGGATTATAACTCGAAAGTTTGAAAAACACACAACACATAAGTTCGAAAAAAAATTTCCTCAATTGAATGTGAATTATTGGGAATGTGTTCAAAATATTCCACATTTATTTGTCTCTGTTTAATGACTAAAGGGGAAAAAAATCTGAAACAAGTTGGGCATTGAAACTACCATATTTTGACTCATGTCATGAATCACATTAACGTAAACAGAAAATCTAAAATTAATTTATTTTTTACTTAAAAAAATCACGAAAGCCTTTTAATCAACGCAGACTCTAGGAAAGATACAGGTTTAGATAGGATTCTAATGGAACATATAATTTCTAACAGCTTTTTGCAGTGTACTTTAAATGCAATAAAAAATATACCAACAAAGTGACTTATTAAGTGTTCATACTTACAAAAAACAACATCAACATTAATGTTTAAAAGTTAAGTTTAAAACTTAAAGTTTTAAGTTTTAAACTTTAAAACTAATTTTTTAATGAATAACTCTCGAAGAGGTGGAGGTGCTTGCTTTTAGGGTTTCTTTTTTAGTGTGCAGTCTGTATTATTATTATTATTATTATTATTATTATTATTATTATTATTATTGTTGCTTTTAATGTAGTTTTGAAGGAAGTTCCTGTCAGTGTGATGGCGCCCCCGTCTGGCCACATGTATGTTTACACTGATGAAGACCCGCCAACACACTGATACAGACACATGAGAGCTCTGCGGGGAGCAGTGGAGGCATAACAGACGGTGTTTCACAGCCGGTAGCATGTTTGTAGCTCGGAGCATCGCAGCGGACCACAAAGACCTGATCCACGATGTGTCGTATGACTTCCACGGCCGGAGGATGGCGACCTGCTCCAGCGACCAGAGCGTCAAGGTGGGCCGCGCCGCCCAGGGCTAACGTTAGCTCCCGATGCTAGCCCCGCTAACGCTGGTTCCCGAGGCTCGCTCATGTTCTCACTTTATCCACGTGTCCTGTGTCTCTGCTGAAGATACTTTTCTTGTGTTGCTGACTGGCAACACACGCAGATAACCGCTGAAAGTCTTCTTGTCTTTCAATATCGTGAAGTAATGTGGTTAGCATGCAGGCTAGCTTCCTTTAACAGTTTGAAAGTTTTGAGTGATGGTTGTTGGAGGCATGTGGGAAAACATTTAATTTAAAGAACCGAGGAGGGTCGGTGTGTGTGTGATGCTTAGTGACTGCAATGTTTCCTTCAGGTTTGGGATAAAAGTGAGAATGGAGAGTGGCTCTGCACAGCCAGCTGGAAGGTAAAACACCTGCTTCACCTGCACAGATCATCATGTCACATGGTCCTGTTGACAATAGCATCAGTTGCTGTTTTGAAGTGTGATGCAGACATTATTTTTAGCTGTGCAACAACACATGATCATCAAACTGACCTGTCACCATGATCTAAACCAGAAGTCTGCAACCTGCAGCTCTGAGCTCCTCTCTAACGGCTTCATGACATCTTCACACACTTATTTGCAAGGTAAAGACTTTGTTTACAGTTTTAATTATTTTACATTCCACACTGATTTTAAAAAATGATAAGAAAAACCTTAAAGTGAAACAGGAAATGTAGCCATTAAAAGAAGCATTTGCTTTAAAACAGCAAAAGAAGTTAAAGTTACCTAATAAAACAAAATAAGTAAAAAATAGCAAACTTTAAATGAATGAATAAAATTGCCAGTACAGGTGCATTTTCCAGAAAAAACTAAATGTGTAAGTAATTCACAGAACTATTGTGATTAACTGATGAGAAAGTTTGGTTGTTTGGTGGTTGTGGAATGAGACTGGACCACTGGCCCAGCGGCTGCTCTCACAGCCCCCTCTGCCCCGCAGACACACAGCGGCTCGGTGTGGAGGGTGACCTGGGCTCACCCCGAGTTCGGTCAGGTTCTGGCTTCCTGCTCCTTCGACCGGACGGCCGCCGTGTGGGAGGAGATCGTGGGAGAGTCCAACGACAAGCAGAGAGGCCTCAGTCACTGGGTGGGTCTGCCGCTGCTCCCACATGTTGCTGCGTGCCTCTGAGTGTCTGACCTGGACGTCCCGCCGCTGTCGCCTCAGATCAAGAGAACCACGCTGGTGGACAGCCGCACCTCGGTGACGGATGTGAAATTCGCCCCGAAGCACATGGGCCTCATGCTGACCACGTGCTCGGCGGACGGCGTGGTGCGGATCTACGAGGCGCCCGACGTCATGAACCTGAGCCAGTGGTCGCTGCAGCACGAGATCTCCTGCAAGCTGAGCTGCAGCTGCATCTCCTGGAACCCCTCCAGGTTGGAGTGACATCCTGCTGTCTCATCCCGATCAAAAGGTTTGATTAGTGAGGGTTTTTCCTGCTTGAATCCTTATTATCGTGTCCTCTGCGCCGCCCAGCTCTCGAGCCCACCCCCCATGTTCGCCGTGGGCAGCGACGACGGCAACGTGACGTACGGAGGGAAGGTTCAGATCTACGAGTACAACGAGAACACACGGTGAGTCCTGATCCGCCGGCAGGAGGGTAAAGCTCTCTCCTCTAACCGTCGTCTCTTCTGGCTTTGAAAGGAAATACGCCAAGGCGGAGACGCTGATGACGGTCACCGACGCCGTGCACGACATCGCCTTCGCCCCCAACCTGGGCCGCTCCTTCCACGTGCTCGCCATCGCCACCAAAGACGTGCGGATATTCAAGCTGGTTCCCATGAGGTGACGTGCGCGCGGTCTCTTTCCCGGACGGCCTCAGATCACCGGGTCTCTGCCAACACCTCTGCCTCTGGCCCCCAGGAAGGAGAGCTCCTCCAGCGGACCCACCAAGTTCGAGGTCCAGATCGTGGCTCAGTTCGACAACCACAACTCGCAGGTGTGGCGCGTGAGCTGGAACATCACCAGCACGCTGCTGGCCTCGTCCGGGGACGACGGCTGCGTGCGCCTCTGGAAAGGTGGGGACCGCCGATGGAGTCACTGATCATGCTGCTTTCTGTCACACGTCGGAGAAATTTCGTATCGATCTGTGTTAGTCCAGCAGTTTCCTGTTCATTTGAAATGTAGGGTTTCCTCGTTAATCATCAGATTGATTTGCGTCCAACACTTTGTTTTTTTCGTGCGCCCCCGCAGCGAACTACATGGACAACTGGAAGTGCACGGGCATCCTGAAGGGCGACGGCAGCCCGCTGACGGGCTCGTCGGGCCAGCCGGCGGCCATGAGCACGATGCTGGGCTCCTCCGTTCAGACCTCGCAGAGCGTGCTGAACGGGACGTCCGCGGGAAGGTAGGCGGCGTGCCGCCAGCGGACGCCACTCACCTCTGGACTGACCCACATCGTGTGTGTGTGTGTGTACGTGTGTGTTTTAACGCCTCACACCGACCGGACGTGCCGCTGCCACGCAGAGCTTGGCTTGAGTTTCCAGTGTTGAGGTGGAGCTGGACGCTGACGGCGTCCCGGCTGTTTCCGTCTAGACTGTCGGCGTCGGCGAATGTTTTCTAAGTACACAACGTTAAATAAACCTGGTTTCTATGAATTTGATATGTGGCTGTTTTTCAGTTTGGAGAAAGACTTTCAGGAGATCACTCTTGATCTGTTTCCACCTTTTAAAGACATGTGATAATCCAATCCAAGCTGATTCCTCCTGTTTCGGTGTTCCATCGATGAAGCAAAAAGACGACCTGTTCTGACTCTTTTACTTTCATGTCCCGGATCTTTATTGAAAGCCTCTCAATTGCTCCAAATCTGCTCATGTGAAGCATGAAATGCCTGTAATTTGACACCAGCCTCGTCGGCTTGCCAGCTGAGCAGCAGTGATTTGAGGAAGGCGACACACAGGTCCTCTTTATCACCACTAACAGATCTCTAAAAGCAGCGCCCTGTAACCTGAATGGAGGCATGTCCAAACTAATGGAAGACTGGATTTATAACCAATCAAGCTTCTGGGTTTTTGTTTTCCACAGTGACCTCTGACCTCTGTTTCATTATCAGCACTTCAAACTGTAATCACATTAACGAGACTTCAGAAGAGCTTGGTTTCAGACCGCCGCTGTGGATTCTAACCTGAATAACCTCATCAAGCACTCGGAGTCTGGCCGAGGCCTCCGGTGTGTTTCCGGGCTGTACTCCGGCGTCCGAGCCGCCTGCGGCCTGGTGACCTGACTGTCCTGCTTGTTGCATGCAGGATTGGAAAGCGAGCTCCCTTAGCTCCTCCCCCGCGGCGGCTGACCTCTCCAGAGATCTCCCAGCACCCTGCGTATTACTAACGCCTGGTGTGGTGTGGCCGCCCCGTCAGGAGCGTCGCGTCTGGCATGGAGACCGATTCCGACACACACTCCGCTGCTCCGCTCGTTCCTCCTCTTTAACTCCTGTCTTCCTCCTCCTCCTTGCTCCTCCTCCCTGTGGCTTCAGGTACTTCTTTCCTCCTCTGGACCCTCCCGGGCGGGGACCAGGTACGGTCACCTGCTGCCCCCCTCCTCCCTCATAGAGCCCTGTGAGGCCGAGCCCGTTCAGCCTCCGGCGCAGGCTCTGAGCCTCAGACGCTCCTCCAGGGCCCTGCTGCCTCTGCCCGAGGCCGAGGGCCAGTGACGCAGCCGCTGCATTTCTAATAAAAGACTGCCAGATGTTTTTAATTTGTGGCGTTTTCTTCGAAAATGTAAAAGGTGGCATGAAGGTGAGAATCGGACCGTCACAAGCGCCCTCTGAGGATAGAGAACTGAGCTCATGCAGGGTTGAGGAAGTTGCATGAATCACATTGCTGTAGTATTAGAGCTATTCTGCACCAGCGGCGCTCATTCACAAGACACTGATGAGCAAACAGCTTCCCTGAAAAGACGTCAGTGATTCATCCTCACACAGGAGGAATATTCCAGTCACGATGTGAATAATAAACTTGTGTTTGTTTTGTGGGGAAAAAAAACCCTGCAGCATCCCTTTTAACATTTGGACTCTTTATTCAGCTAAACCAAACTTAAACGAGTTCTGCAGATGGAGTGTCTGGAGCTGATGTTCCAAAACGTATTTACATTATTACATTACAAACTCAACAGAGGACCATCTCCAGCCAAACATGCAAACAGAGCAAAAGTCATTTAGATTCGTCACAAAACAATAATTGATCTTAAGTTCAAACAAAAATATAAAAGTAAATTAAACCGTAAAATAAATGCATTCATATAAACACACAGCCACACAGGGGTCTTATAAATCTTGAGTGAATGACTGAGTGGTTTTCCAGGAGAAATGAGGGAAGATTGAGCAAATAGTGTCATTTTTAATCATAGCATCATTTTTCCATTGCATTAGAATTTTTATTTTTTTTTTTGCTTTTTGTTAAATCTGCATTCATTAATAAAAAATTCATTCAACACAAATAATGAAGCAAATATACTGTATTGAAAATAAGGTGTGTCTACAGATGTTATGACAATAAAGTGCTGTCTGAATAAAATGTGGAAAAAACTGCAGAAATCAGCCGAAATGGAAGAATCACAGCTATATTGTCAGTTTGTATGTGTTTAACTTAAAAGCGAATGTAGAAAGTCTGTTTTAACCTCAGCTATCTGTATTTGGATGCTGTTTATATTTTATTTTGTTAAGTCATGTCCCGAACTGTACTAGGCTGATATGACACTGAATGATTATACATCTTCTTCCAGACTTTGTGCCTTTACAAGAGGCCCATTTTCATAGTTTGTCAGGAGACAAGCAACAGTGTACAGCTGATTGATGTTGCCGAACAGGCGAAGAGGAATCTCAGTGTCAAAAAGCTTGTGTTCCTTCAACCTGCGTACAAAGCGTTGCACATGCACCCTGAGGTGTGAAATGTCTCGCGTTTCCCGGACCTCGGCAGCAGACGTCTGAGATCTGCCAAAGAGAAAGGGTGGCCTGTAGATCTTACACGGCACAAATTCATCAACAAGAAAACCTCTGTCAACCATGACGGCCATTCCGGGTTTCAACAGGGGGATGATTCCAGACTCTCGCATGATCTGCTGTCACTGATTGATCCTGCGTACAGCGGAGAGATGAATGTGGTCGGCCCATGCGGAGCAACACCGACCAGCCCTTTGAGAGCGCAGTGTGACTTGTATGCAGAGAAGACTTCACTCTGGAGGAGAGGAGATGTTGGACACTGGCACCTCAGTTCTGTGCAGTCCAGGATAGCAATAGTGTCTGCATAGTCTGGCTTAAACTCTGCTGGCATGTGCTCCTTTATTTCTCAGAAGGAATCCATATCCTGATCGCTCCTAGGACAGTGTAGAGGAAGTTGCTCCAGGTTGTGATGATCCGGCTCACCGTGGACTGGTGAACTCCATAACGGTCAGCTAGATCACGCTGTTTGGAACCCAGGGCCAGGAAGTTGAGAAAGAGGAAGAGCTCATCTATGGGTTGCAGTGATGTGTCTGTTTAAAAGAAATTCAATGTTATATTAAGTTTCTCTCAATTATTGGAATCAGAATCGTCTGGATTGACCAAATGTGAGGACTCATACGAGCAATTTTCTCTGGCAGTTGTCAGTTCAAACGTTTGTGCGCAGGGTGCCAGGAGTTGTTGACAAATTTCTAATTTCTATAATTAACCTATTATCATAGTCATTTTTGTAAGCAGTACTTACTGCTGCTGAATTGTGCTCTGGGAAGGTTCCTTGGTTCTTGTCTCACGTGGACCATGGATGGCAATGCAGGCTCGATCAAGGCCCAGAACCGCATGAGACAGGAATAGGATGCAAACCTTAAAAGGACACATTTTGTAATGTTAGTGAAAATGTGGTTCACCTTATGGACTATTCTCACTTCCCACTGCCTTTCGCCAACCACGCACCCATGCACACACACACCTGAAGTTACTGACTTTATATATATTCATAATAATGGAATTCCAAATAACGTTACAAGGATCGTCACTACTTTAATGTTGCAGGAGGAACTAGCAGGAGGATCCATTATTTACCTTGTGAAAAACCGGATGTCTCTGTCTGAGTGGGCAAAGCGATGGACGCCAAACCGCTGCCTCAATGTCATCCTCTCCATCTCTTCCCTCAAATGCTTGATCTCCTCTCTGAGTGATCTATTTTCCTCCAGAGCAAGATCAACCACTGCAGGGTCTGGGGGAGAGGCGTAGTCATGGTGACCGGCAGAGTTTACGCCCGCTGCTGCTGCTGCTGCTTCCTGCGGTGCTTCCTCGGACTCCGAGGCCACCGCCGCTGCCGCCGGTCGCTCTGTTCTCTGCCAAACCCCCGGTCTGTGTGGGGGTAAGGAAAAAGAGTTCCATTCAAACAGCGAGGGCACGACTCCTTTCTTCAAGAGCCGTCGCCCTGCGGTGTCACGGAAATCATCCGGAGTGAAATGCCGGCTGCAAACCCGGGTCCGGTCGGTGATCGTAAAGTTGTCCCGGCGAATAGCAACTTTCCACTTTCCTCTGGTCTCGGCATCAGCAGGCACAGAGTGAAAACTGAGAACAGAATTATATCTGCTGGATGCCCGACACAGCGGAACAGAACAATGCTCCGCAGAGGTGCTGTTTGCCACTCGCTGCAGATTGAGTTTTTCGCGCTTCGCCATTTTAAACGAGTGACCGGAAGTGGTTATGCTGGCTGAGAATCTAGCGGAAGTACGTCAGTCTAGCCCGGATTGAATGTAGTTATTGCAGTTTTTTTTTCTTAGTTATTGCAGTGATGTTATTGTAAATGTAGCTTCCGTGTTCCTTCTCGTGTTCTCCCAGTGCATTCGGCCCCAGCAGGCCTACGTTTTGTGTTTTGTTTTTTTTGTTTGTTTTTGTTCTGTTTTACTTTGATGCTCAGCTTTTAAAAGGTACGTAGCTTTAAACCCCCGTCCTTCCACTCTTTTCATCACATGCACGGCATATCATGGAGTTTTGGAGAGGTGGTGCCAGTGGTGGCAGAGGTGATGGTTTTGCCCGTCGTGGCGATGTTTTCAATGATGAGGTCCAGGATATGGACTGGGAGCCATACCCACAGCAATACTTTGAAGGAGCCAGATGGGAGCAGCCTGTGGAAGTGGGTCCAGCAGTGTGGAACCCAAAGACAACCAAAACCACTCAACAACCGCCCCAGACCGGCCTAACACAGGGCCTCCGGGCCCACAGAACCCTCCAACCGCCGCAGACTGGCCTGGCACAGGGCTTACAGGCCTTTAGAATCCGTGAACCACCCCAGAGAGGCCTGCCACAGCAACTCCAGGCATTCAGGAACCCTGAACAACAACAGCGCAGCGTTACAGAGCGCTTACAGGCCATCAGAACCCTCGACAGCCACAGCGCAGCACGCCACAGGATTCCAGGCCGTCACAATCGCTCAGAGGGCAGCACCGTTTAGGAACGCCCATGAAATCTTCACTACTGTCAGAGACAGGACATTTTCCACATGTGGCAGGACTCATTCCACCATCTCCTTTATTACTTATTGGACCATTGTTACATAAAGCAGCGCTGCAGTCCGCCAGGGTTTAAATCCCCAGACAGTGCTATCAAAGCACCTGCTGGGAGGCTGATGAGGAGGAGGCGGAGAACCTTCCTGTAACCGCAGTTGTTCTTGTGTGTTTCAGGCCAGACCTTGAGGGACGACATGATCCAGAGCCCTCACCTCCTGGACCTTTTCTCTGCCTTTCCCTCCTCACAAAAAAAAAAAAAACACTTTCATCTGGGACATTACTGTGAAGTCGTGTCTGTAAACTTGTGACAGTATGGCCACTGATACGAGATGAATAACACATCAATGAATCTTAAAAAAAAAACAACTTTAAATCATGAGAAGCCATTTCGGTTTGGTTGTTAGCAAAAATGCTACACAGGTTATGATCTGCAGGGAGGATGGAGGGACAAACAGCCCTGGTTGATCAAGTTCATCTTATCTTATTAGAGATAAATTAAAAGTGAACATCTCAAGCTGTCACCTCTCTCACACACACAGAGTAACTCCTCCATTAACTCTAAAGTCATCAAGTAGTAACTTAAATCACATTTACTATATATATTCAAAATAAGGGACTTCAATCCCTTCGGAAAAATGATTACCTTCAGCTAAAGCTGTAATCTCCCGCTGTTGTGATATAGAAGCAGAAAGAAAGAGTTGTACACCGAAATCTGCCCCAATATATGAAATATTGCTGCTGAACTCTGCAGAGAAATCAACCCCTACAAACCAGAGACACATTTCATTACAAAGGTACTTTATTAAGTAACAAGTTACTTTCTGTCACCATAAATTACTTCAATAATTAATTTTCTGGGGAAAAGCAGTAACCAGTAGCATCAGTTCCTCATTTCCTCTGCTGTTTTCCTGTGACTGTCAGAATGAAGACATTTTAACCCCATTATAGCTGGAATTAAAAGCTTCCACGTGGGAGAACCATTCAGTCAGTCAGTCAGTCAATCAAACTTTATTTTTAAAGCACTTTTCATATTTATAAAAACAATGCAAAGTGCTAAACAGTAAAAAAACAGTCATAAAAACAAAAGAATAAAAACCGCACCATCAATCAGTATACACCACACACACACACACACACACACACACAGTCTCGTATTTCTATCCTTGTGGGGACCTTCCATTGACTCCATTCATGTCTAGCCCCTAACCCTGACCCTTATCCTAACCCTAACCCACACCACAACAAAGCCTAACCCTAAAGAAATGTTTTTGCACTTTTACTTTTTTCAGTAACAACAACATGGTCAAGAAAACGCTGCTTCTCCTCATTAGGACCGGGAAAAGGTCCCCACAAGGCACGTCGTTGCAGGTTTTCCTATCCTTGTAGGGACATTTGGCCCCCACAAGGATAGAAATACAAGAACACACACACCACACACACACACACACACACACCACACACATACACAAACAGACAAACTACCAATTTTTGCGCACAGCTGGAGACATGGCATGGCACTAAGCATCATGGGAAACACTACCAGTGGGGCCGTCCACACCAGGAGAAGTCGAAGGTCTTTAAAGGATAGTTCGGTTTAACCAGTTTTCACATTGTTTATAGAAAGATGTAGAACAATATACTCACTCAGAGGGGTTTTCTGATCCAAACAGTGCTTCGGGAGAAAGTTAGATCCGTAGTCCAGCTGCAGACCTCCATATACTGTTAGCCAATGGGGCATGTGTGGCCCCGGCTCCCAAAATGGTTTTAATCGTCCAAAAACTCATTAGTTTTACCAATATTTCCTCATGGTCCACTCAGCCTCTCCTCCACCACAGCCGTGTCGCAAAATACATGCTGCTGCGGTTTTAAGGATCTCTGAAGTGAATACGGTGATCAGGAAGTAAACTGAAGTGCATTCACCAAGAGACACAGTAGGTGGCGCTGTGCACCAAAGTTGTCGGTCGCCACCCTCCAAAGAAGAAGAAGAAGCAGATGTTTGAAGAGATCTTCAGCGGGTTCATGGTGTCATGGTTCATGTCCATGGACCGGATCCAGGACTCAGTGTCTCTCTCACACTTCACTAAAAGTTCCTCTTTCTGTTGGCTGTAAACGCTGACAGGAATGAGACCTCCTTGAGGGAAGCTCTGCCTTCTACACCATGCCTGAGTTTATTAAGGCGGGCTACTCTGGGACAGTGGTCAGGTGCCTGAATCACGCCACATAAGAGAAAGTGGCTGTGAAGTTCCTGAAGAAGGAACAGAATGGCGAGCTGGGAGATGAGATACATGTTTAGACTGTTCAAGCTGAGATTTACTCCAGATCAACCATAGACTGTATGAGATCAACTTGAGTATGTTTTAGTCATCATCCAAATGACCACGTCTTCCTCTTTCTCTGCAGCTGTCCATATTAGAGGCCATCCACACTCTGGATCCCACCCGACCTAATATCATCAAGTTCCATGGATACACACGTCTGGCATTTGACATGCTTGACATTAATCTGTATCAGCTGCTCAGTCAGCGGTGGGAGCCAATGGAGGCAGGAGAAATCTGACCAGTAGAAGAACTGTTGGGTATCATTCACAGCAGTCATTGATCTGTTTGTCTACCAATCACTGACGCCTTTACTTGACATTTCTTTTTTTTCCGTAATAAATCATAATAGAAAAGGGAATGTGTGAAGTTTGAGAATGATATTTCATTAACAGATACCTTACCAACAACATCAACATCAGCGGTACTGCGGTGGAGAGAGTGAGCACCTACAAGTACCTAGGCGTTCACATCTCACAGGACCTTTCCTGGACTGCCCACATAACTGCTCACTCCAAGAAAGCCAGGCTATGTGAATGTCTGAGACGGCTGAAGAAGCTCCGGGTCTCTCAACGCATCCTAAGAACCTTCTGCTCCGGTGCTGTGGAAAATGTTCTGACACAGAACATCACCCCCGGTTCAGGAACAGCACTGCAGTGGACATCAAATGTCTGCAGAGGGTGGTTAGAGCGGCTGGGCTTTCTGTGGGGACTGCTCCGCCACCGCATTCACTGCAGGAGAACCAGGACCAGAACCTCAGGATGCTCAGGGATCTGACTCCTCCCTGCAGTGGCCTGTTCCAGAGATCCGGGAGGACAACAGAAGCTTTCTTCCCAAAACAGAGAGAGCTTCTTCCCCCGGTCACCAGACTCCTCAACGTAGACTCAGGAAACTCCCGGTCTGGTGCTGCTGCCTGCTGAACACTCCGTCATGTTCAGGTGGAGTAGCTAGGTAATTATAGAGTGTTTACTGTGTTTACTGGGTATAATGGTTGTTATTGTACATAATAATACATTATCCAGCTGCCACCCCCAATCTGGATTCTGTGAATTGCACTACATTTAGTATATTTATTATTCTCCCCCTTCCTCCACCCCGCCTGCCCCACGACCCTTACTCCTCTTATCACTTTACTGTAAACTTCGGAGTCTTTGGACGATCTGTATCATATCACTGCATGTTTTTAACTTGGGTGACAAATAAACTTGAAATTTAAAATAAAAAACAAACAATAGGTTGTGATGATAATCTGTCATAACCTCAAAATGAATGAACTAATTGAACAATGTTTTTTATTCATCTCCCAAAGGAGAGTGTGAAGCATTCAAGAGTAATTCCAAATAAAAGTTAATTCTCCTTTAAAATGACCATGTAAACACCTAATTCTGAATGAGGTCTCTATTTCAAATTAAACTTAATTCCCTTGAATTAAAAGTCACATGTGAACCCACTCAATCTTTCTCAATAAAGATTAGGAAATAATATGTTAAAGCAAAGGGATTAAGAAAACACAATGAATTAGGTGATCATTTCAGTGAGTGAGGTGTCTGTTGAGTGTAAAACTGTGTGAAATGGCCATGAAGAGAGAGGAAATGATCCTCAAAGTCAAAAAGCAGGAAGAGCTCTGAGCACGACTCTGGAGAGCTGGGTCAGGGTGTGACGGATCGTCACTACAGCTGGAAGAATCCAGGTCAACTCATTAGAAACAACATTTTAGAGTTCATGTTTTCTTTGGATCCTTCCACAGCTCACCCTCAGCCACTCGAGTGTTTTACTGCTGTGTTTTGTCCAAGCAGAGACCAGAAAGCGGGTTCATATTCTGGGGAAAAGCTGTTTGGGTGACGTGACCGGCAGCTCGCTCAGTACCAACATTTCTCTGTGAATCCCTGCTAATTCTGACCTGCTCTGAGAAAAGATAAGCCTTTAGAGGAAGAAATCAGACTCATGTGAGAATATGAAGCAGGGATGTGGACATTTGTTTTGACTGGGAGGATGAGATTTCATGTTGGGGCTGACTCAGAAACAGGAATGGCTGTGATGGCAGCTGCCGGCTCAGAGAGACGCTGCTGCAGCTGCTCTGGACCAACACATGATACAATAAACGGATCGTTAGGCCTCCAACGCTCATTCTGCAGCCTGAGTGCTCCTCGCTGGCAGAAACAATGTCAAATCAGCCTCCAGAGAAACCCAGAGACACAGCAGTGGAATCAGTTGTGTTTTTTTTTTGTTTGTGATTCTGACATTTTTGCCTTTTGAATTCTACCCATCTTCTAATTGTGTTGGAGTCAGAATTTTGACTTTTTTTCCCCAGAGTTCACGTTTTTCCCATTAATCACATAAGATCCAGTATTTAGACTTTATTCTATGTACATTGTGACCCCAATGGTTCTTTTCCCTCTGATTTCTGGCTTCATATTTGTGATTTTTTTTTCCCAGAATGCTGATTTAAAAATTCGGACCTAAAATTCTGTCCTTTTCTGATCAGATGAAACATATAATTCTGATTTACCTTCAAGATAATGACTTTTCTCTACTGATTTTAAAGTCGGTTGAAAATGAAATTCAAGATTTTTTGGGGGGGCTTTTTCTCAAATCACGTTCGTGTCAGAATTGTGACTTTCTGCCCTCAGATCCTAACTTTTCCCTCAGAATTCCACAGAGTTCTGATGTTCTTCTAAATCAGATTAAATTCAGATTTATAATCATGTTGATCAGGGACACTGACTTTAATCTCACAATTAGATTAAATTAAATTAAATTCTGTTTTGTTTTCCATCAGAACCCTCACAATTTTTGGATAGCATTTTATGAGCTGCCCTAACTCTCTTCTGAAGTGTTGGAGCCTCAATTCCATCCCAAGAATCTCTGGAGCCTAAAAATAATCCCTCCCAGTGTTTCATTCATCAGAAGAAGCCTTATCTCGAAACTGACCCAAACTTCACCCGATTGACAACAATGTTATCCAATCACCTCTCAGAATTTCTCCTCTCTCGGTTTGAGCGACCAATCAGAGCGTCGGAATCTGAATAAGTCCCGCCCTCGTGATATGACGCTGAGGCGGGCTTCCTGTGGCGACTCGGCGGTCGCTGCGTTCTCTCAACTCTTTCACGTTTGCTTCAATATCACTGATTTAAGTCTCTATGGAACGCACAAGTCTTCCCGGTGGTATTTTTACAACTTAAACAAGTCCGTGGACGTGTTTCCGCCAGTTTTGAACGGACAGAAGTTGCCGCCGGAGAAGAAAAAGTCGCCTCTCGGCCCGGTTTGGGAGACTTGAATGTGAGTTGAATCCATGTAACGTTTTCCCTCATTATTATGTTAATCTGGTCAAAACGACACTTTATTGACACATTTATCGAGGGCGCGTGACTCCTTAACTTTATAATCTCTTGAACCGTTTTACTGCGGCACTTCCATCTGAATTCATTGAAATAAGACTGCGAAGCAGCTTAAATTGACACATTCCCACTTGTTTTTAGCATGTAGCTAGTTAGCCTCGAGAAGTTAGCAAAGTTTGAAGTTTCACTGTTCTGTTGAGTAGATCAGACCAAGTAGAAACTTTGTTCACTTGTTGTTTAGCGAAAATTACATTTGGTATTGAGTTTTAATGAGTGCTAATCCTGTCCTCTGTTTTCCCCCTTACACTTTGCAGATGCTCTTCACCTGATGTGAATCTGAGCCACTGGCATCCGCTCCTCTCAGCAATGGCAGAGAGCTTCTACAGGCTGGAGGATGAAGCCTTCCCCAGCTTCCTGTGCAGATCTCTGGACAGCACCAGTGGCCGTGCCACCCTGGAGAATATGACCCTGGGTTCAGGCCCTGGACTGCCCGTGGCTGCTTCCACTGTGGCTAAAATTAAACCCCAGACTGACAACAGGTGGGTGCACTGCTGCTGTTCAGCAGCTTCTGGACAGATGTGCATGCTTGAAATCCCGGCTGAAGACTCACTGTTCCAGGACCCGAGCGTGTCTTTTCTTCAGTTTTAGGTCTCTTGCAGTTGCAACACATCAGATTGAAATGAGGGCGTCGTTATTGGGCTTTTTTACAAGCCTGATGATTAGATGATCTTTCAAGTCATTAAGGTGTCTTAGGGTTTTTACACCTCGCTGGATATGTTCAAAAATGGATATATCCCATACATTTCAAAATTGACATTGTTCCCACCAGATCATTTCCCCTCCCAAAAAAATCTTCATTTAGACAAACCCACCAGCCATCCACACGTGCACTGATAGAGAAGTGGAGCTCCTCCAAAAGTGGAGTTAGAGGTACTAAAATGCACGTCTCGCCATGATTTATATGTATGAAAAGTTTTCTATGAAATGTGAAGCAAATTGATAACTTGACTACTGAAGTTCAGCGTCATCTCATTGGAATTCAGCACGTTTTGTAGTTTGAGTAAAGGAGAAGCAGCTCTTTCTTTTCTGACGCTTGCCTGAGGTTGTTTATTCCGAGTCAGCAGGCAGCTGCTGAGTCTAATTCTGGAGCATTGATAACAATTTGGAGCATGTACAATCGGTTACTGTGCCCGTGAACGCTCCTGTGTGCTTCTTCTGCAGAGATCCTGTGGATTCTTCGTATCTGGAGGGTGAAAAACGGCAGCGGCGCCGCCGACTGTTGGAGAACCGCCCAGGTTCACTCTCGGCTTCAAAGACGACTTGTGAGTAGAGAAACGTCTTCAGCTGCCATTAAAGACTCCTGTGAAACTGTTCAGTCTTAGATATGTATGAAGAAAGCGTCAGCTTCAGAATCCTCCTTGATTTTCACGTTTGAATTTTAATGTTGTTGAAACAGTATTTTACCACTCCGGCCCATTCACTATGGAGCTGAGCTGGGCTGGGATTCACAAGATTTCTGCCAAGTTTTTTTTTTTTTTTTTGAGCATTTTCATCTCCTCTAAATTAGAGAGTCTGAGCGTTCTATGCTGTGTATCAGATTGACCCTGGATCAAATGCCCCGGTTGTTTTCATCACAGGGACAATGCAGACGACTTCATCGCGGCCCACCGCCTGTCAGACATGCTGCTGAAGATTAATCTGGAGGAGAGCGCTTCCAGGAGCGTCCTGCCTCCCACTCAGAGCGGCCCGGTCTGCGGCCGGCCCACAGAGCTCGCTACAGGTAAACACTCCTTTGAGACTCAGAGGCAGCTTCTCTCTGGCTTTACTCTCTTTTCTCCTGGTATTGTTCTAGTGATTCCATGATTTCATCGCAGTCGTGATATGATTCGTTGTTTGCTGGAATATCAGATATTAACACAAAATATTTAAATGTATGTAATATATTAAGTGAATTGTACTGAATATTATGAATGGGCCTCAATGTCATGCGTCCTTATTTGCATTATTTTTTATATTTGATATTCCTAGTGAGAAATATCAGATTGTTGAAATGAAAACATATTTTCAGGTTTGAATGTGAACCTTGACGTCTTTGTGATGCTGATGGACTCGTCTTTTCTCTCTGTTTAGATCTGTCTACAGGACTCCTGACGTTTGCACAGTTTGGGCAAAACGATCTTCCGGATACAAAGGTACCGCATTTCCTCTACAGATCGATGGATTTATCTAGTGGTCATCATCGTCAATCAAAGCACTGGATTCACTTGAAGTGTCTAAAAGATTCTATTTTCTTCAGATTCAGAGTTCAAGACTCAATTGAATCGATTCTAAATGAGTTAAATCTTCTGTTGATGGACAGTTTAGTCTAAAGTACTAACCCACACGGCAAAACAGAGTTAAAGGAACCGTTTACAAGACGTTCTCAAATCGATGTTTCTCTGTTTCCATCAAGACGTAGTCAGTTTTCAATTATTCCACCTCGGGCGTTTTCAGAAAGTTGTGTTTTCAGACACTCTGAGCTCTGTTGTCACTGGAAAACGTAAACAGGGCCTGAACATCATTATTTAGCTGCTTTTCCTCTTCAGAATAGATTTGATATTTCCGCTATTTATAAATTATTTCCTGAATTGCCACCTCTTTTTCTGAATTCCACCTTTCCAAACAAGACCTTTTTTTTTTTTTTTTTTTTTTTTTTTTTTTTTTTTAAATCAGCTCACTTAAATGACTATTCTGATAAAGAAACACAAAAAGACAAATGAAGCTGCTTTTTCTCTTATGATGGAAAAAACCTGTGGAATTTTGTTGTGAATTATTTTCTGCAGGATTTATTCCTGATTTTTATCAAGCAGCTTTATCACCTTTGATTTGAATTTGAGTGTTTTTGCTCATTTTCGTTTTGGAATCATCCACTTCATTTGATTAGTTTTAGCTTCCCACATATTACTTCTCACTTTTTTTATTATTAGTTTAATCCACCCTCTTGTCTTTTAATATTGACAATTTCTTTTCACTTGTGATGCATTTTATGCATAAACCCTGCTGTCTACATGGGTTATTACTCAGCTTTCTATTGATCGCAATTCAAAGCGAGGCCGAGAGATTTAAAATAAAAAACTCTGTTTATGGCCTTCAGAAAAAGGAATGCGTCACATTTAGATTCAGCTTTCTTTGACAACGTGAGTCCCAGTTTTGACAGAAATTGTACGATCTTAAAGACGAAATGTTTTGATTCTCCTTGGTTCTCAATCAATTTTTATGGTTGATCAAAATATTTACCTTGTCACCATGGCAACCATGTTCAATCATGTAAGTTACAGGTTTTCTGCTCCCTGGTGTTCGGCTGGTTTATATGTATATTTATCTATATCCAGGCTTTGTTTCAAATTGCTTTTCCCAAGTTGCCCTGTCCGTCTCACTGCGTCCAGGCTCCGCCTCCGGCCGAGGACGACCACGCTCGGAGCGAAGGGCTCGACAGCGACCACTTCAGCGGCAGCAACTCCAGCTTCCTGGCCAACGAGAAGCTCATGTGTGCCGACAGCATGAGCAGCGACCTCACCGGTATGGCGAGCTCTCGCCGCCATCGAGGGCGAGATGACAGCCGGCGCGCGCCGCTCTAAAATGTTTGCATTTGGTCGCTAGATGACGACATCGACTTGAACAACCTGCCGGACGACGAGCTGGAGCTGTACTTCAACAAGCTGGTGCCCCCCGCCATGCAGAGGGGCCGGGTGGAGGGCCAGGAGATCCCCACCGTGAGACCGCCTCATTCATACTGCATCAATACGCTCGCATGCGACGGGACGGGAAAGACGTTTCTTTGAGTTCCTCGTTAACGAAGCCTGTCTTGAACAGGGAGTATCTGCCGCTGCTGATCTGTCCAGCCCGAGTTCAGCAGAACCCGAGCACCAGACACCACTTCCTGGATCAGTACGATCAGGTGAGTCCACGGCCGCAGTCAGACTCTGACCGCTCGACTGCACTTCCTTTCATTCTGTGTGTGTGTCTGTGTGTCCAGGAGGACTTCCGGATGCCAGACGTGCGCCAGGCCGCCACCGGGATGGACTCCTGTCCCGCCAGCGACGAGGACACGGAGGACGAGCTGGAGACGGCCAGGAGGAGCAGCAGCGGCGCCAGAGCCCGGCTGCTGCCCAGCACGTCCCGACATCTGGTCAGACTCCCAGAAACCACTTCACCGCTGCGCAGTGGAAAGTCTGGCTGCCGCCGCCTTCACCGCGTTCCTCCCCGTGATCGTCCGCAGGTCGGAGAAAGCAACAGGCCCACCTTCCGCCCGGGCCTGGAAGGAGGCAGCTCGGACGATGAGGCGTCGGGCGGCGGCCCGGCTCCGTACCGCTCCGGGATCGAACAAAGGCGATCCGCTGAAGGACAAGTCATCAGCTCCCCGGTCTCAGGTGGAGTTTTGATTGGTCTGTTGCCGTTGTCGCTGCCTCTGCGCTCTCTGGCTGACCTGTCGGGTGTGACGTCCAGGGGACGGAGGAGGAGAACGGAAGCAGCGGCAGCGAAGAAGGCGGCAACGACGGAGGAGTGTCCACCATCCCCCTTCCGCCCGCTAACGCCCTGACCACGTACGACGCCCTGCGCGGCCTGGGCATCGTGGGCGAGGATGAGGACGGCCACGAGGACGGACCGCCGGCACGGGAAGGAGCAGCTTCAGACTCGCAGAGGTGAGAACGCAGCTGCAGGCGACGGATGACGGGAAACCCAGAACCTCATGACCTCTGCTGGTCTTCCAGATGGGGGACCGGGTGGGCCCTGTGGGGACCGGCGAGGCCAGCTCCTCTCAGAGGCTTTCTCCGTCAACTGGAGCATGGTGCTGGACCGACAGGAGGCTCTGGTGAGTACTAACAGACTTGAAATCTCCTCATTAGGCTCTAGTGAACCCTTGATAAGGCCCGTGTTGAAACGTCGATGTTCTGGGCAGGATGCCATGGAGAACACCGACTCCGGTCCTGCAGCCGACCGCCTGCTGGACTCGTCTACCTGAGGACCGGGGCGGACCGAGGAAGCCTCAGGATGCAACAAACCTGGCCGCATCTCAGCTTCAGGGGACTCAAGGCAGCTTCCACCTCTCCCAGGTACGCCGCTCGGGGTCTGGATGAGTTTTAAACCTGAGCCGCAGCCTGAGCAGCTCTGCTCCTCCCCTCAGGTCCTGATCCCCGACTGTCACGGCGGCGGGCCGGAGGAGGGAGCGCACGCTGACGGTGCAGAGGCCTCGGACGCCACCAGCGAGGAGAACAACGTCCTGTCCACTTCCCTGGAAGCAAAGTATTTCACCCAGAGCTTCAACCAGGAGCCGGACGACTCGGACGACGCCTGGAATAACTGCCCCGACAACCTGGAGCTGGAGTTTGAACAGGGTCAGCCTCGGTCCGGGGCTGTCATCGCTCTCTCTCCGACTGGACCAATCTGGAGTGTGTTTGGTTTGTTCTCCAGGAGCCAAGGCGGCTCAGGGCGTGGTTTACCAGAATGAAGAAGGCCAGTGGGTGACAGACCTGGCTTACTACTCCTCCTTTGAGAAAGAGCTGGACGGAGGACAGCAGAGGCCGACGGACACCTTCAGACAGAGGACTTCGTTCCTGCCTGTAAGTTCCTTCAAATCTTTTTTTTTTTTTTTTAAATTTCCAAAGTTGCCGGAGTTCCTGACTGACGCCGTGTCATCTGCAGGCGATGCCATGGAACGAATCATTAAGGACCAGGAGTTTTGAGAAGGAGCACCAGTTCATGCAGGTAAACCACTGAAGTCATGAAGGACAGATGTTTCCAGTGTTGAAGGTGTTCTGCAGCCGGCCACCAGAGGGCGACGATGCTGTCTGTGTGCAGGAGGAGCAGATCCCGCCTGCAGCGGCGGCGGCGGCAGACAGCAGCTGTCAGAGCGACGCCTCCTGGAAGGCCCCGGCCGTCGGCCACGTCCTGATGAGGACCTCCCAGGTCTCTCCGAGTTCCAGCAGGGCGACGACAGCTACCTGCGGCTCTCCCTGGGAGAGTTCTTCAGCCAGCGCTCCGAGGCTCTGGGCAGTTTGGGCACAGTGGAGGCAGTGAAACGGGTCAGTCACCACTTCCGGACAGTTCAAGAGTCCAGACATGCGCCATCACTGTACAGTGCGATGTTTATTATTTTTTTTATCCGTTTTGCCTCATTCTGCTGGTTTTCTCTGTTTTATTTTTTCTAGCCGTCGTTTGGGTACGTCATACCTCTCCGGAGAAGAGGGAGCCGTTCGCCCTCATCCACCCGTCGGAGCTCTCCGGTACCAACGGCTCCTCTCAATGCGACCGTGGAAGTGAGCGACGGAGAAAAACCCTCAGCCTGGTGTGTTGGTGCTGAAGCTACGATGCAGATCAGTGATTCCTGACCTTTTCCTGAGGGACCCGGCATTGCGTAGTCTTTCTGGCTACAATAAAGTAATCTTGAACTTGACTCTCACTTATTTGACTTGCAGAGGACTTGGACAAAACCCTGGAAGCTCCAGGAGCGAGGCTGACACCAAAAGGACATCCTCATCCTGGGTCTGAGCAGGAGGTAAGTCAGGAATGTGGCAGACCTCTGAGTCCTGACACTCGTCTCCTGGATCTAAACCCTCTCCTCTGCAGGAGCAGGCCGTCGGGGCCTCGCCGTCTGAGACTGGCTCCGGTTCAGAATCGAGCGTCGGCGGTCAAGCCGCACGTCTCCTGAAACCGAGAACAGCCAGCTGATGCTCAGCATCAGCACCATCGCCTCGGCCATCGCCGACGCCTCCGTCAGCACCGACCCGTCGCAGCTGGCCGCCATGATCGTGGAACTGTCCAAAAGAAGCCGGGCCAAGAGTCGAGGCAGTCCAGCAGGGCCGCGGCGAGCAGCACCGAGGAACACACCTCGGCTCCACCTGTAAGAATCCAGTCTGAATCCAGCATGAACTCAGATTTTAGAAATACGCTTACTGTATTGTTTTCCTGTAGACTGTGGGACAGGAAGTGCTGATCATGAACTTCCACTTCTGTGGTCAGAGATCCTGCAGGGAGGGGGAAACAGGAGAGAGAAAGCAGCTTCCCAAGCAGATAGTCCTGAACCAGCTCCAACTAAAAGCTCTATCAAACAGGCTGTTTTTAGTTTTATCAGGTTTACATGAACATGGTTTTCACAGGACAGAAATGTTCCGTATTGCTGATATCAGTGCATTTCTAGTTTTCCAGTCTTGTAAATGAGGTGATTCTCTGCCGTCTCCATGAAACGAGCAGATAAAAACTGGTGAAATATGTTTGTGTCCATGGCAACTGGTCGTCTTCAGCCAGTTTTGAAGAATCATCGCAGCTCAGGTCTGGCACCGCCGCGCGGGTTCAAGGAGTGGAATCTGGGACTGTCCACTTTATCCAAAGTCAATCTATTCTTCCACATGTTGTTTCAAAACGAAGAGTCAGGAATGAAAGCGCTGCTTTCTCCACACAGACGCTCCCTGACTGGGATCAGACTGCAGCTCTGCAGAAAACCACCTGCGTTGGGGAGCTGAGTGCCTTCGACATGGAGAAGTACCTGAGCGGCGGGACACGTCGGGCAGCAGCGACGCCTCCGCGGCGCACACCACGTTCGACCTGAGCGCCTGGGCCGAGAGCCTGGGCCGATCCCAGAGGAACAACCCAGGCTTCAGATCCTGAGAACCGGAGCTGCTCGGCTCCGCCGGCGACAGCCGGGACCGGCAGGTCGCCGCGGGGGAAAACCAGAGAGACCAAGAGTTTATCAGCAGCAGCCGATCCCAGCGCTCTGTCGCCTCCCAGTAGGGCCCACTGCAAGAGGAGCTCCATCCCTCGTCCTCGGTCGTCTCTGAGAAGATCCGTGGGCTCGTCGACTGCTTCTGATCACTCCGCCTCGAACGGGTCCAAACCACAACTGACTTCAGAAACTCAACACCTGACGAGAACCTCTGCTTCTCCACCTCGCCTGGGATCCCACAGTGAGGAATCGGGTCGTGGGTCAAACTGCCCTCTCAGTCTCGCCAGGACAGAGCTGTCGAGTCTTCAGAGACGGACCCGCCAACAGGAAGTACGACGGCGGCTCCCAGAATGCCGAGCTTGGAGAAGCCGGCCGGTGTGTCCGGCCACAGCGAGAAGCCAGCAGCAGATCCTGCATCCGGTGAGTGAAGAGCAAGAAGAACGCAGCAGCTACAGGAGATGTTTTTGGGATGTTTCACTGTATTTTGCAGTAGAAGGTTTCGTTTAAACTGGCTCCATGTTGAGATTGTGGTCATTGTACAGACTGATTGTTTGGTTTTGGTGAAAATATTGACATTTTTATCTGCGTCATAAAGGATAAAATTTACATTTGAGCAGCATGTTGCCCCTCAGCTGAAACACTGCCTGCATGATAACCGACCAGAAATCCTGACCGCTGGTCTTGTCTCGTCTTCCCAAAGCGTTTCCTGCGCCGGGCGTGGAGGAGAGTCAGTGCAGCTTCAGACCGTCCACCTCTCCTCTCACCCACTCCTCCCCAGTCAGACCTCCATTCCCAGTGCAGACGGGTACCGTACGCTCACTATACCTCACATATGTGAAATTCCACTCAGTACTGATACAGTCAGGGAGCTAACAGTCCAGTCCTCAGTCTCTTCTGTTGTCACCGTTTTGAGTTTTGGCCTGAGCGCTGCGGTTCATCCCGGTCTCTTGTCCCGGCAGCTTGTTGTCTCCGTCGTCCAGCGGCGGTGTGGCAGACAGGCGTCCTGCCCTGGACCTCTCCCCCGCTCTCCCTGCTCCAGCCCCAGCCTCAGCCGACTCACCTTCATCTCCGTGAACGACGGCAGAGCCGGGCCGACGCCGGAGAGGCCGAAGGTGTCAGTGGAGCCGGGCCGAGCGTCCCTCACCGAGTGAGCCGAGCCTCTGCACGGAGCTGTCCGCATTCTGTCACTGAAGAAGTGACGACTTTCAGTAGAAAAGTTTCAGTTCTGGATTCTTAAAGTCTGTGTGTCTGTGTGTGTCTGTGTGTGTGTGTGTGTCCACAGACTAACTGCAGCATGGCTCTGAGCACCACCATCATCAGATTCAGTCCGACCCCGCCCGTAGAGCCGGACGCCACGGATCAGGCCCAGCACTCCAGGAGCCTGGACCCCCTGCCGGGACAGACGGGGGAGACCGCCGAGCCGCCCCGGAGCGGCTCCGCCCTGAGCGAGTGTAACTGCCGCCGCGCCGGCGAGCCGTCAGCGGGCTGCAGGAGCCGCACGCACGCCTCCCAGCCCGGCGCCATTCAGCTCACCAAGGTGGACTCGGGCTACAGCAGCAACCTGAACATCCAGCAGGCCGGCCCCGGGCCGTGGGGGGCCGCCGCCCCGCTGCCCTCGGCGGCGTTGCCGGCGCACTCGGCCCGCCGCCGTCTTTCCCCTCTGAGGGACTCCACTACGTCCCCATCCCCAGCTGTCCCGGAGTGGTGGACCTGCCTCAGGGAAACATACAGTCCCTCCTCATGGGACGCCCGCTCTACCCCCCCCAGCCAGCCCGCCCATACCTGGGACCGGAACCTTCTCTGCATCCCGGGTCTTATCACGCCGCAGGAAGCGCTCTGTACTCTGTGTCGTCCACAGGCAAGTCCTGTCCTCCACCGCTCTGTGCAGCAGAGACGTGTTTGACCAAACACACATCTGAAGCCTTCTTCTTCTCCTCCTCCTCCTGCTGCACAGTGGATCCTCTGGGGATCGGTGGCTCCTGTCCAGGCCTCACCAGAGCCAGCAGGACATGGCCATGCTGGGGAAGCCCTTCAGTCAGTACGGTGCCGAGGCGCTGGTGGAAGAAATGCGAGGTAACGCCGTCCCTGCGGTCGCGGCTCCAGCCTGGCGGGACGCAGCAGCTGACCCTCTCCGGCCTCTCCGCCCTCAGGTCAGGTGGTGGCCCCGGAGGAGCTGCTCTTCCCTCACGCCTGCTGCGTGGGCATCGCCTCGCAGACCACGCTCAGCCTCTTCAACCCCTCCGACAGGTGGCAGCAGGTGTCGATCGCCGTCAGCAGTCTGGCTGTCGACGGAGAGAAGGTGAGGATCTCGTTGAACTTCGTGTGTTGATGTCAGGAAACGGACACGCGAGTTCACAAGTTCAGTTGAGTTTTTATTTGTGTTCTCATAGTATAGAGATATAAAACATGAGGCACACACATGCAGTGGAGCTCAGCCTGTGAGGGACGGCTGCTAAAGCAAAATCAATGACTGTGATCGGTTGAGCTCTGGTGTCCAGGAGAGGCTCACCGAGGACTGATAAGTTCCACCGTTACAGAACGGTTTTGATATTTGACTCCAAAGCAGGGCTGGAAATGTGTTCACACACACACACACACACACACACACCACACACACACACACACACACACACACACAACACACACACACACTTCCTGGTTGTCATCACTTCTGCTCTGGGCTGGTTTCTCTGCTCCTCACAGGGGATCATGTCAGTCGGGTGTTTTGGTAACCTCTGTCAAACTGAGTTTGCTTCAGGGGCCACGTCAGCGCAGTGTGATCTCAAGTGGGCCGAACCAGGAAATAACAGCATGGTGGCCTGCAGGGTACAACCTGAAATCTCTGCTTTAATGCAGTGAAATATTGATATATTAACACGTTCAGATTTTTTTTAAATGACTCTTTTACAGTGGATATTTCTGTGTAAAATAACTGTAATTCATCAATGTTTCACCTCAGTTGGTCATTTATAGTTATGCTTTATCACAGAGCATCACAGTGGATCTTTGTTGCATTATTTACGTCTTCAAAACTATAAACATTTAGATAATGTTGCTGGAACTCAAAACACTACTTCTTATTATTGTCAGCATAATTAGTTTAATTCCAGAGATTATCTTTGTTGTTGACACTTATCTAGATCTGTAGTAATCCTGATCAGCTGGACTGATTTACTCGTAGTACAGTCATTTCAGTCACTTACCATCATCATTTCTCACAGCGGGACAGCTCTGCACTGAAGGGAAAGAAAAACAATCATTCTGCTTTTACATTTTGTTCAAGTGCTGTGATTTTTGATTCATAGTTCAGTTTATCTCCAAAGTTTTACGATTTTTTTTACATCTGCTGCATATTAGCCAGATGTGCTAGTACTGGGAGCATTTCTTTACTGACTCTTTGGCTGCGTGGAACGTTGACGCTCTCGCCTGACGACAGCAACGGGAAGCCCTCATTCTTTATTTTAAGCTTTAGCTGCTTTCCCTTTAGTTACACAAAACCTTTGCATGTTTACTACACCTAACAATCTCTTCATATCTCCATATTTGAGAATGAGCCCAGAGACCGTAAGATCTAGTTTTCTATTAGTTTCATGAAATGAGGAAGAGAATGAAACCTCAGAACGAGGCCAGGCGACAGATGAACTGTCGTCGGTATCTTCACTTCACTGTTTCGGTCCAGTCTTGAGTGCGCTGCCGGTGCCCCCCCCCCCCCCCCCCCCCCCCTCCAGGTGGACAGCTTGCGTTATCAGTGGCTGATCGTGAAGAACAAGACGATCATCGGCCCCCGGAGCACGGAGGAGCAGAAGGTGCTGTTCGTGCCTCCGCGGCCCGGGGCCTACCACTGCGTCCTCAGCGTCTCCTCCTGGCCGGCGTCTGCAGAGCCGGAGGTGGCGGCCCGGGCCAGCATGTTCGCCAAGAGGGTGGTGCTGGTCGCCATCGCGGAGAACCCCGCGGTGGAGGTGAGCGGCGCCGCGTCACGCTCCAGTCAGCAGTTCATTCCACAAAACATCAGTTCGTTTTTTTAAGTTCACATGTAGTAATAAAAAAAAATCTACAGAATTACAAGATGAAACCAAGCTCTGTGAAGGACGGGATCTCATTTCCTTCCTCAGGTTGAAGCCGGCAACTCTGGTTGTTTAGAATTCGGGGACCTGCCAGGAGGCGGGGCCAAGTCGCTCCCTCTGAAGCTGCTGAACAGGACTCAGGCCACGGTGCCGATCCGGCTGGTCATCAACGCGGTGAGTCGGCATCGTCCTGACAGGATCTTTCCTCAAAGAAAGATGTAGAGATTAGCAGTGTTATCCTTCAGCGCTGAGACGTGACTTGAAGTGTTTCTCTGCTCCCCTCCCCTCCAGACCGCCTCAGCATGGCGCTGCTTCTCCTTTTCCAAGCAGCCGGTGGCGTCGGAGGCGCCGCAGCAGGCCGGACACGTGACCCTGGTGACCTCCGTCGGTGATCAGTCACGTTCTGCACGCCAGCTACGGAGAGGTTGGAGTTCAGATGTGTTCACTGTTCACCTCAGCATCAGACCTGCACTACTGAAGCAGCTAAAGACGCCGCTGTGCCGGGCTTGTTTTCCAGACCGTGGACAGCTTCCTGGTCTGGGTGCATTTCAAGGCTCCTCAGAAGTACGCCGCTCCCTCAGGTGCTCGCCGCTCGCCACCGCCGGTCTCGACCCGGGAGGGACCGCTTCACGTGGCCGTGTGTCGTTTCAGAGGAGCTCGGCCCGGCCGAGGAGTTCAGCGCTCGAGTGGACGTGGAAGTGGACGGCCCCGGTCCCAGCCACGTGATCAGAAGCGTTCCCCTCAGAGCGCGGTCCGGGACCGCCAGAGTCCACGCCCCCAAAGATCTGCAGGTAACAAACACACCACCGGCATCTCAGACACTCAATCCTTTAGTGTGGTCAAAAAGGAAAACAGTACCTGTGTACGAGTGGAGAACGCTTAGCGTCGGCTCTCTAAACGTTGAGCCGGAGACTCTCTGCTGGAGGAACTTGGAGTCCAGTCAAACGGTGGACTCACAGATGTGAAGGATGAGTGAAGCCTCAGTTCCTCCGCCCGCAGCCACCAGATACAACTTTTAATTAGTGCGTTTAACTTGGCTGCAGTCCAGCCTCTCCTGGCCTCCCGTGGCGCTGACAGCCAACGCCGCCCTGTGCTTCCTCTGTCTAGACCGTCAGCCTGGCTGCTCCGCCGGGGAAATCTTGTCAACAGACGCTGCCGTTAAAGAACGCAGGAAACATGACGTGCAGTTGAAACTGAAGGTAATTCTGACCTTTACTTTTCTTATTAGGTCTGGGGTTTGGCTAAGCCCGGGTGACATTTCAGGCCCGTGCAGCAGGGATCCGTCCATGTTTTGCTTAATTTTATTCCTCTTTGTGACGGTTGCTCCTCACTGCTTTGCCCTGATTTGCCCCTGAGCTTCATCCGCTCCGTTTCTCCTCTGCCGACATGTGAACACGTCTTCCCTCTGCTCCCAGATCAGTGATACCGAGGACTTTTCTCCGTCTCCCCACAAGAGCTGTCGCTGAGAGTGGGAGAGGAGCGAGGCATCGTGCTTTCCTTTAAAGCTCAGGCCGGCCTGAAACACAGAGAAAGGTGTGAACCTGTATTTAAAAGGATAATCCTCTCTGATACCGTTTACACGTTTTCAAGTGGAAACGGAAACTTTGCAGCGTTTAATGTGTGTTTACGCAGTAACGTGCTCAGAGCAGCAGAAAATGCTTCATTGCAGACTAGTTTGAATTAGTTTCAGCCACTGGGTTAAAGGATTAAACCAACATGTGAAACGGTTTCTATCCATCTGCACGTCAGTCAGGGTGGCTGCATTAACATGAGGACATATTGCCGTAACAGCAGTGTGTAGCGATGGAAGGAAGCAGAATTACTCAGAACCTTGAATCTCACTAAAGATAAACAGACGCGGTGAAGCTTTTCCTCACGACTCCGTCCTCCTCCAGCCTGCTCACCATCCTGGTGTCCCCCTGCGGACCTCAGTACGAGGTGACCCTGAGAGGCGAGGTGACCCCCGAGGCTCCGCCCGCCGCCGTCCCCCCGTCCGTCCCCCCCATCCTCTCCAACAAGCAGTTCGTGGCCTGGGGAGGGGTCACCCTGGGACGAGCCGTGTAAGCAACTTTCCCCTTTCACTCATATAAGAAAGAAAAAACACTTTCTAGGTATCAATTATTCATTGGAAAGTAATCAATAAAAAAACAGCGAGCCCCACCGGTCCGTTATTCCATTAAGGCTGCTGTAATGTTATTCATGAGACGGGACGGAGGCCGTCTGCGGGGAGTGCTGTTCCTCACAAGCCGTTTCTGCATAATTCACTGTTTATTTATACCGACTGAAGGGTGGAGAACAGACAGGGTCTGACCCGGGCCGGGGTCCAGAGGCGTGGCGTTAAAGCCCCGATCTGATGGAAGGAAGCAAAGTTTGGTCACTTGTTTTATTTATTTTTCTAAAGGCAACAGAAGCTGGTTCTGAGAAACAACTCGCCAGCGTCACCCAGCAGCTGCGCCTGCTGATCCGCGGACAAGACCAGGAGCTTTTCAGGTGGAGTCAGGATCACAGCACTGATGCATCCCTCTCTCACACACACACACACACACACCCACACACACACACGGTTTCTGTGGTCTTTGCGTCATGAGCATGTCCTTACAGGGACGTTTTCAGTTTGAAAATGAAAGTGCGTCTGAGTGGCGTTTGACCTTTGCGGGTTTGTTTGCCCTCAGCTGCAGAGCATGTTCAGCCCCGAGGAGCGTCTGACCCGACACGGCGAGCTGTCCATCCGTCCCCGGGAGGACGTCACCGTCCACCTGCTGTTCGCTCCCACCCGGGTGGCCTGCATGCTGGCCAAGCTGGAGATCAAGCAGGCGGGCGTGCGCCCGTCGCAGCCCGGGGTCAAGTTCACCGTGAGCGCCTCGCCTCGCCGTCGCAGCGCCGCCTTGTCTCCCTGTGCGCCGCAGACTCAACGCCACTCCTCTTTACGCCCGCAGATCCCCCTGTCCGGCTACGGCGGCACCAGCAACATCATCCTGGAGGACCAGAGGAAGCAGGCGGACGGCTACGTGGCCACGCTGCCCGGCGTCGCCGTCGGCCACGTCAGCAAAGTGTGCCTGTGCGTGAGGAACACCGGCTCCAGAGCGGCGTTCGTCAAGCCGTGGCCTTCTCCGACCCTCCCGAGCCGAACCGTCATGGAGGCGTCCGTCATCAGCCTGGCGCCGTCACAGTTGTCCTGAAGGAGAGGACTCAGGATGGTGAGGACAGCTCAGAGACTCGGCCTCAGGGAAAGCTTTCGGTATCTGACTTGATGGGAAACTCACTTTTGAAACTTGCATTGATCAGGAAGTACGGGAGCCTGGCGAAAGTCAAATCCTGAGCTGCTCTCTTTACTGGGACAAATCCCTCCTTTACACATTAACCAAACAACCTTGGTTGAAATGGCAGCCTTCAGTATGTGCTTTATAAGGAATGTGAAAACCAATACTCTAATGTAACTGAATTCAATATTAAACCCCAAATTTCAGTTCTGGTCTAATCTCTTTGATTTCTTCATAGCTGAGTACTCGAGTTTAAACTGAAGCCCAGCTTCACTTCCCGCTTTCTGCCCCCACAGGTGGCGCAGTGAGTCACTGTCTGCTCTCAGTCCAGCATGGTAGAAAGAAGCAGCAGATCCAGATCCTGATGGATCAGAGACTCCTCCAGCTTCACCTGCTCCCTGCAGGAAAGCAGCTTGAGCTTTCTGGACTGGAGATGGATTTAATAATCCTGAACCAGCAGCCCGTTCCGGGTTTTCCTTCATCTGCTTCATGTGAAAGCAGAGGGGATTGAAGTGTGAGTTCCAGACGTGAGCCCAGTGATGAGTCAGAGGTTTTATCAGGAAGTAACTGGAAGGTCCAGCTGCTCTGCAGAAAAGCAGCTTGTTCTGGCTTCTGACTGTACTGAAGGAACTGACATTCTGCCGGACTGCTTCATCGACATCGTGTGTTGTTTTCCAGGTGATCACGGTGCTGATGAAGTCCTCGCTCAGAGAGCAGAGCCTCTGCCAGTCCTCCAACCCTCTGCTGGCCACGGTCCTGCCTCTTCTGTGGGGATGAAGTCTCCAGGCAGCAGTACAGGAGGTCAGGGATGATATGATTTCTATACCGTAGTGGAGGCCTGTGTGTTTTTGTTGCGCTTTACAGGTGATTGGGTTTTGTTTGATGTTCAGGCTGATTCAGAGCAAACCGGAGGTGGCGCAGAAGGCCCCTGTCCGAGAACAGCCTGCTGAGAAACGTGGACTTCAACGAGAAGTTCCTGGAGAAGAGAACGTCCCAGAAAGTACGACGCCCGCCGTCCTCCCATCCTAGAATGAAGAAGTTTGGGGGAGTGAGGAGTCTCCTCTTGTCTCTTTTTGTCGTTCCCAAAAATAGATTTTTTTTCCTGAGTGTGGGTGTAAAGTCAGAGGTGTTTTTCATAGAAGAACGTCCCCCAGACACTATTCTACAGTAAAATCTCTGCAGTCCTTTCCTCCTCCCACTGTTTCCCAGGTCAGGAAGCCGCTGTGCCCGCCCCGTCCCGTCGGCTGTCGCCTCCACATGTTTTGGGACTCGTGGTAAAACGTGGTCGTCTGACGTGTGTGGTTTCCCGTCCTGCCCGCAGCCTGCGACCTTCCCCAGAGGCCCAACGAGGCGCACATCTTCTACGGCACATGAGCAAGGTGCTGTGTCGCTGCTGGGCAGCGGGAGGGGCGGCGGCGCCGACGCCGAGGGCAGCGAGGGAATCCGGAGGCAGAGCTCAGGAACTGACAGGTGACTGGAGAATCTCAGCTGTTCCTGAAACGCCAGTGGACGTTTGTTTTCTCTTTGAAATGTTGTGTAAGCTATGAGTCCAGCCACTGCCATCTAGTGGCCAAACCGCGTCAACGACGTCTTCTTCCAGGCGTCGGCTGGAGTTGATGCTTCTGCAGTTTCCACATTAAGTGTTTGTGGGCTTCGCCGTCCTCGGCTGTATTCAGCTCTTTGATGATTCCCAGCCTGGACCTGCAGCCTAATGTTGTGTAATTCCCAGCGGCTCGTCGAACGGAAACGTCTCCCTGGACGTGCTGCCGGTGAGGGGTCCCCAGGGCCCGGCGCTCCGAGTGGCAGAGCCCCCCCCTCCAGGTACCCAGCGCTCCGCCCGAGAAGACTCTCTCTGCTTTCATCTTGATGTTTTGGTGCGTTTCCAGCTGGATGAGTGGGAGTTCTTAGCCTGAGTGTGTTTATGGATCTCAGCCCTCAGAGTCCGAGTCCTGGATCGTCCATCCGGAACAGCTCGTCCTCGCAGCCCCCACCCTCGGTGAGTCCGGACGCCCCTCGCGGTGGAGGTTAATCTAGGAACTGTTGGTGTTAACGGACCTGCAGTGCAACCAGGAAGCAGAGGCTGCTTCAATGCTTTTCCTTCATCAGTTAAACATGTGAGAGAAATGATCGTCATCTATTGGACGTTTTGGTTCTGATGGCGGGGAGCGGTGATGGAATACTGAGCAGACTGTATTTACCGCCTGTTAACTCAGCTCTCACCTGATCTCGGCTTTCAGCACTCGTTCTGATCAGAAAGGCGTCAAACGGCGGCTCATCGCTGTTTTTGACTCTGGCCTTTTAAGCGGTGTTTTAAGCGGATGTTTTGTTTTTTGTGTGTTCGGTCTTCAGGCGGTGCGTCCGTCCCCATTCAGGTCCAGATCCGGAACAACGCGTCCAGAGAGCTGCGGTTCGACCTGTCGTGGCCCGCCCACTGCCTGACCGTCACGCCGCAGCACGGACTCCTGGAGCCTCAGTAAGGACCCGGCAGCCACGCCCGCCGCTCTAGTGGCGCCTCTAGAGACTCCTGAACAGAGGACATTTTGATCCTATGTACAGTACATACCACAAGGTTTTTAAGAAAACCGGTTCAGAACAGATTAAAGCAGAGTGCGGCCAGGTTTTCCCTGCAGCAGGTCCTGTTTCAGGCCGAGGTGAAGCTGTGAACACACTGGATGAACCACCCTGTTCCCCCAGGAGCCACCTGCAGATCCTGATCAGCCCCAACCCCTCGCTGGCCTCCCGGCCCGCCCTGCCTGCCTGGAGCGGCCAGGTCTACGTCCAGTGTGACGGCCAGCAGAAGGTACACACACACACACACACACACACACACACACACATGCACGCTACACTAGCCGGAGTGAGGTTTTCACGGCCGTGCTGCTCTTCAGGTCATTAAGGTCCAGATCCGTCAGGACCTGGCTCTGGACGTGTCCGCCGCCCCGGCCGACCCGCCGGCGGCCCTGCCCGCCCAGGCCGCCACCCCGCTGGTGCTGCCGGTGTCCAGACTGGCCCCCGGACCCCCGCCCGACCCCCCAGCCTCTGCTGGAGGTCAGCAGCAGGACGGTGGTCTTCCCCGCCACCCTGTCCGGGGAAACCTCAGGTAGGAGGAGCGCGAGAGCTGACCTGAGAGCAGAGCCAGCAGAGTTGACTTCCTGTCCTCCTCTTCCTCAGAGGCCCAGCTGGAGGTGCAGAGCGGGAGGCGGAGGTCCGGTGGTACCTCTCGTCCTTCGCTCCTCCGTACGTCAGGTGAGGAGCCACCAGTCACTTCCTTCATGTCTGTTTTTCTGTTGTTCCTCCTTTGCTGCTGCTGTTGGTGTTTTCAGGAGGCTTCTCTCATTTCCTGTCGCTGTCTGAGTTGCTGCTGTTCAGGTGAAAACCGTTTCCCCCTCGTCTCTCCTCAGGGCGTTGACGACAGCGAAGATGTTTACCGGGCCACCTACACCGCCTTCAGGTGCTCGCGGGCGTCCGGGACCCTGGGAGCTCAGCAGAGGCTGCAGGTGGGCCGCCGCCGAGCGGCCAGCACGGCTCTGGCCTTTACAGCAGGTTCACTGAGATTCAGAGCAGGCCTGGAGAGGAAGCTTCCAGCGAGAAGAGCCACTTTTAGACACACGGCTTTTTGTTCCTCCGAGGAGAAATAGACTGATGAATAAGTGATGGAAACACGGGAGGAGAGTCGCTGCTCACTGGGAGAGTTTCAGCTTCTCAGATCCAAAGGTTGATTTCAGTCAGCAGAACTCAGCTCTGTGAGGACATTTGCTAAATCGTTTTGTTTATTGTTTAAAGGAGAAAAATGCAGTTTTTTTTTTTTTTTAACCATCAAAACCAGAGAAATTTTCTCCAACGCAAAGTTACAAAATTACATATCGGCAGAGCTTTGACAATCAAAACAATAAGAGGTGGTTTCACTTTTTTTGTTTTTAAAGTCTTAAGAGTGTAGACAGTTTTAATCAGATGCTACACAAAGTAATAACATTTCAGATGTAAGGTTTGGTTTGTCTGTCCAGAGCTGATTTCAAGAAAAAAAAAATCACACATCAGTATTTAGATAGGTGAACTGTCTTTTGTTGTCTTATTTTATCCCTCAATTTTTTTGCATCTTATAAAGGTTAAACATGTTTCGCCTTGTTAATGCTATTGATTTGTTTTATTAATTTTAATTATTTTTTAGAAATGAATCGAATGTTTTAAAGGAAAAACACTTATCAGTTTTTTTCACCAAACCATGTTCAGTCATATCAGCATATCGTAAAAAAGTCCATACAGTCACATTAAAATACAACAAAAGGAAAAAAATTTAAACAAAGCACCCACTAAATCAAAAATTCCCCCAAAACAGTTGTTGTTAAATCTGATGCTGCACAAAAAGCTGTAAGTCACTATTTTCAAATGTCTGAAACTGACTTTTTCCACCACAAATAACAATGACGTCAAATCATCAAACCAGATTTTAAAGGGTTAAAATCCTCAAAATTGCATATTTGTTTACACAAGGTTCTTATTTGAAGACATTTCTGCAGAAAATCAGAAGTTTTTATTGCCTGTTGAATCAAATCTTTATTAAACAATGTATTAGTTGACAGAAGATGGTAAAAGGTTTTTCCCTCTGCTGAGCTGTTTCAGGTTCAAGAAGAGGTTCCTGGTTTGATTCCCTGATCTGAAACAGCTGACGCATCATGGAGAAAGTTTCTTTTTAAACTCATAAACTTGTCTCCTGTCATTTATTGTTACTTTAAAAGTGTGTTGATCTTGAAATATCAGTGTGTCTGAAGTGGTTTGGTCACCATGGTGACCTGACCTGGAGCTGCTGCTGGTTTTGGTTCCAGTGCGGAAACGAGGCATCGGGTCGACTGGAACTCGTGATTCTTTAGTGAATGTTTGGACTAACCCCACGGCGTTCCCGTCTTCTGCTCCCCAGGTGCCCATCACCTTCCTGCCCCGGGACCGGGGCGACTACGCCCAGTTCTGGGACCTGGAGAGCCACCCGGTGGGCGAGCCGCAGCAGAAGAGCAGGGTCCGCTTCCAGCTGTGCGGCACGGTGAGCGACGCTCTTTACGTCCAACAAGCTGCCTGGAGACGCTCCTCAATCTGCTCTCAGCGTTCAGAACACTCGGAGCTCAGTGGGGAAAACCGTCCTCCTCTCCGACACGCATGTTGATGCTTCAGCCGCGTCTCCGGAGCGCCGCCGACAGAATTAACAAATGAGCGGAGTGGGCCGTGAGCCCCCCGCGCCACCGCCGAGGGCCGCCGCTTTAATGTGAAGTGTTGTGACAGAGCCAGTTAGCTTAAGAGCACAGCGAGCGGGAAGTCGGCGAGACGGCGCCACAGAAGTAGGCTAAGTGGCTGTGATGGGAGCGTCTCCGCTGTCGCCCGCCTCGCCTCTCAGACGTGGCGTTGAAGTGGAGCGGAGCGTTAAAGCGCTCACCTGGGAGCGGGAGCGGCGGGGGGGGACCAGGTGTGACTCTGCTCCTCTGCTCTGGTTGAAGGGACTGAAGTCTGGACCGCCGGAGGCGCCTCAGGAGGGAGACTGCTCCCTGGTGAAGACCGAGGCCTCGGTGAAGAGCCGCAGGAGGGCCGACGCCGCGGCGCCCAGATCCAGGTCCGTCCCAGCAGCCCCGAGATCTTCTCTGGTCGTTCTGATCGTCCTCATACGTGAACGGTCAAACGCTGGAATTCCTGGAAACTCCTCACAGTCGCTCCTCCGTTCCCTCTCAGCCAGGAGGAGGCCCAGCACAGGGGCGTCTACGCCCCGCAGGACGTCTACGCCTTCCCCGCCACCCGGGTGGGACAGTCCAGCTCTCTGAAGGTCAACATCCGCAACAACTCGGCCGACACGCACGAGGTACGCCGCAGCGCCGGCCTGGAGGCCGTGAGACGTGATAACTGCTGCTAACATGAGCCTCTGTGCTTTGCATGGATTGTGTTTTTCACGTGTGGCTTCTCTAATTGACTTGCAGCTGAAATTTGAAACCCTAGGGCCCTTTCCACATCAAGCATTCCAAATATTCCCTCA